>NC_091379.1:17064391-17364391 GCF_038502225.1 Cherax quadricarinatus
GACCCAGTGATAGAAGATGTTCAGAGACTGTTATTGGTATGGATAAACGAAAAACAGATAGCAGGAGATAGCATCTCTCAAGCGATCATATGTGAAAAGGCTAGAAGTTGCATGACGATTTAATTAGAAAAATGCCAGCAACTAGTGGTGATGTGAGTGAATTTAAGGCCAGCAAAGGTTGGCTTGAGAGATTTAAGAATTGTAGTGGCATACATAGTGTGATAAGGCATGGTGAGGCTGCCAGTTTGGACCAAAAAGCAGCTGAAAAATATGTGCAGGAATTCAAGGAGTACATAGACAGTGAAGGACTGAAACCTGAACAAGTGTTTAACCCTTTGAGGGTTTTAAATGCGTACTAGTACGCCTACTTACGTAGGGGTTTTTGACGTACTAGTACTCATAAATTCTAGCGGCCTCAAATCTAGTGGGAGAAAGATGGTAGGCCTACATATGAAAGAATGGGTCTATGTGGTCAGTGTGCACAGTCTAAAAAAAATCCTGCAGCACACAGTGCATAATGAGAAAAAAAAACTTTGACCAGTTTTTTTTAATAAATCAGCGATTTTGCAGTGTATTTTCGTATGGTATTTATTGTTGTATTCTAATTTTCTTGGTCTCATTTTATAGAATGGAAGACATATTACAGAAATTGAGATGATTTTGACTGGTTTTACAAAGAAAGGTGCCTTGAAATTGAGCTCAAAGTAGCAGAAATGTTCGATTTTTACCAAACTTCAAAAGTAAACAAATCGCGCAAGCGTGCAACACACGCTCAACTGGTGAGTCTAATATTCTTTCACAAGTGCACCAATAATATTTATACCATTTTTTACACGAATGCAGTAGTCTGCATAACAGTAAATCTTATATTTTTTGTGAAAATAAAAATTCAAAGTGGAAAGCAAAAGAATATAAGAGGGGCCTTGAGACATGACTAATGACTAGAGGAAATGTCATTTTAGTGCCAGGAATGTGTTTCTTGTTTATTCTGGACCCTATTCGAAATTGGCATCTTTTGAAATTTGTGTGAAATTGGCAAAAGCTAAATTCTGACCACTGTACTGGATAGTTGAATTTCATAAATGAGTGGTTTCTTGCACCCATTCGATAGAAAAAATGTAGTTCTAGCGAAATATTCATGTTTTTTTATTTTGTCGCTAGTACAGTGAAATTGGCCGAAAATGGGGCTCAAAGTGGGCAAAATCGCGATCCGTAAACATCGCGAGACCGCTAACTTTGCGAGACATAATTCCGTAAGTTTTCTATCAAATTTCAAACTTTTGGTGTCTTTATGATCGGGAAAAGATTCTCTATCTTTTCATAAGAGAAAATAATTTTTTTTTTTTTTAAATTTGGCCGACCCTGAGAACGAAGTTTCGGAGAGGGCCTGTCGAATTCTCAAAGGGTTAATGGTAGACACTGACAATGTTGTGAAACACTTTAGGAATGTCATAAAGGAACGGAGGGAGGTACAGGCCTCTATGGGCAGATATGTTGTGCGACAGAGGTCCTGTGACTCTCAAGCTGGTCCTAGTGGCATTAAAAGAGGGAAGTAACCTTGAAAAAGGACTTGCCACCTCAAGTCCTAATGGAAGGAGATTCCCCTTCTAAACACTAAGACCATCAACACACTCCCCTCTTCCCATCCCATCAATCATCACCAAATCTTCAATAAAGGTAAGTGTCATGTAACTGTGCATGTCTTCTTCAGTTTGTGTGTATTAAAATTAATATTTCATGTGTTAAATTTTTTTTTCAATACTTTTGGGTGTCTTGCACGGATTAATTTGATTTCCATTATTTCTTATGGGGAAAATTAACTTGACTAACGATGAGCTCTCAGGAACGGATTAATAGCGTTAGTCGAGGGTCCACTGTATATGGCTGTTCCACCCCCTAGCTGGTCTGTCCAACAGTTGTGTATGGCTGTGTAACCAGGAATGGTATAGACATCTGTAATACCAGGTTTTATCCAGGTTTCTGTGAGTGTGATGATTGACAGACTGGAATGATGGGAATTGGGTAATGCTGTGAGGTCATCATAATGTTTGCTCAGGGATCTGACATTGTAAATAAAGATAGTTATGTTATTGCTTGCTCTGAGTAATGTCTTTGCTTGGTTTGCTGTATAATAATTACAGTTGTTGTTTTGTTTGGTATTCTGGTAGCGGGTGGTTAAATGATATATGTCTTCGGAGGCTTCTTTGTTTATTGTTAAGTCGTTGTGGGTACACAGGCTTGTGTGTTGTGCCCATGGCCCGGGAGGGCCATGCCCACGAGAGAGCTGGGAGGCCTTGTGTCTTGCTGCTAGGCCGCTGTGTGAGTGAGGGAGAGGCATGGGCCGGCAGGCTGGCGTGCCTACCGGGAGGCCTGGCTACAGAGGGCAGCACCAGCATGGCGCGAAATATGAACTAAGCTGGCAGACAGCATGGGCTGTCTGTGCAGACAGTACAGGCTGTCTACAGTTTGATTCGTGTAATTCATTTAACCCTTTGACTGTTTTGGTCGTATATACAGTGGAACTTCAAAAATCGAACTTAATCCGTTCCAGGAGCTAGTTCTAAATTCGAAAAGTCTGAAATTCGAAGCAATATTTCCCATATGAAATAATGGAAATACAATTAATCCGTTCCAGAAACCCAAAAATATTCACACAAAAAATACATTTTAAAGAGATTAATTACAGTTTTACATACAACAGATACTATAGTTTTTAATTATGTATAGTAATATATATAAAATAACGTTTTTACTTACCTTTATTGAAGATTGGTGATGGCATCTGGAAGATAGGGAGGAGGAGAGAGGGAGTTGGGGTTAGTGTTTGGAAGGAGAATCCCCCTCCATGAGGACTTCAGGTAAAGCCCTCTCTGGGGTTACTTCCCTTCTCTGTCTTTTAATGCCACTAGGACCAGCTTGAGTCACTGGGCCCCTGTCTCACAAAATAACTGTCCACAGTCCTCTGTTTCTGGTGCCTCTTTAACATTTCCCTAAAATGGGACATGGTTCTGTCACTGAACTTGTTGCAAAGATGGCTTGTTTCAGCTTGCTCAGGGTGGTACTTCTGCACAAACATTTGGACATCATTCCACTTGGCACAAATCTCCTTAATCTTTGAAGAAGGCACCTCATCCAGTCCCTATATTAACACCTTTCGCAACATCAGCTTCCTTGATTTGTTCTTTCTTTGACAGGATAGAACCGATGGTTGGCTTGTTTTTCCCATAAATCCTGGCAAGCTCAACAAGTCTCACACCACTCTCATACTTCTGTATTATTTCCTTCTTCACATCTGTGGTGTTTCTCACTTTCTTTACCACAGGGGTACCACTAGCAAGTTTCTTCGGGCCCATGGCAGCTTATTTCACAGTCCTACAAGCACTAAACACAGCGAAATAATTGTAAAATGCATGAATGAGAGCACAGGTTAGTGTTCACTCGAGCATAAACAAAGCTAGACTGCTCACGGCGCCTGCGTGGGGACGCGGACAGAGCGGGCTGGCAGACAGGTCCCGTACCCGGCGGTCCGAAGATAGGGGCGCGTTCGATAATAGGGACACAGTTTGTCCGAAAAAATGGTCCTATTTTCGAAACGTTCGATATGTGATACATTCCATTTTTGAGGTTTCACTGTATACGTCTTATGAGCCAGTGTTTCGGACATATTAACCCTTTCAGGGTCCGTCCCGTAGATCTACGGCTGGTCGGTGAGTGTCCAAACCGTAGATCTACGCCAAAATTCTAGCGCCGTCAAATTTAGCGCGAAAGCGCTCATAGGCCTACATATGAGAGAATGGGTCTGTACGGTGGGTGTGCGCCTGAAACAAAAAAATCTAGGCGCCTGCATAGCATTGTGGGACGCCGCTCAGTTACCCTTGTTCACCATGTCTCGTGCAAGTCAGCTCTCACTCCCGGAAAATTGGGACTCTCCTCTTCCTGTCTGATGTTCTGACACTGATGGAAGTGGAAATGAAGGACGAATTCACGGCTTTGATGAGTTAGTGACCAAAATAATGACCAGGATATCGATAATAGTGCAGAAAACCCCGCGATCCTCGACCTTCTACCTCTGGTGTGGGCACTCGTGACTCACGGTCGGTTGTTCCTAAACGTAAGAGAAAACTAATATTTTCCCGTGGCCTGGCCTCTGACTTCAGTAATGCGATGATTCTGGACGTGGATTGTGATTTTATTGCGCTCGGACGATCATTCGAGTAGTGATAGTGAGGAAACATATTCACCAGTGAAGCGTCGGTATGTGCGCCGCCGCATGCGCTCGGGTAGTGTACCCTATGCTATGCCCAGGGGACGGAGTACATCCCGTAGTACATCCCGGAGTACATCCCGTGGCCCTACACCCGTTTTAGGTAGTGATAGTGAGGATGATGTGGCTACACTTGGCATGGATGGGCCACAGACATCAGTGGATGGTGTTAGTGGGGCTGGTGGGTGGTAGTGGCACCGCCATGCGTGACTCGCTGTGCCACGCGGGAACCCACGCTGCTGACTCGTCAGTTCAAGGACAAAGCGGAGCGTCACCCACCAGCCCGCCACAACCACCCGTACAACCAGCCTATGATGTCCAGTATCCACCAGCAAACCGTATCTGGGATTGGCAGCAAAATCCCAATTTTGTTCCCAGCCCTCACCACTTTGATGACTCGCAAAGTGGAATTCTACCTACCTGTCCCCTTGGAACCACAGCCAATGAACTGGAATTCTTTGAATTATTCTTTGACCAGCCATTGATGGAAACTATTGTCAGGGAAAGTAATAAGTATTTTCAGTACACCATGGCAAATACGATCTTATCACCACAGTCAAGACTACACAGGTGGAAAGAGACGACTGTTGCAGAAATGTATTTGCTTTTTGCAACAATAATGCTTATGCCTCACGTCTATAAGCATAATATAAAAGCATACTGGTCCACAGATCGGCTAATTTGTACCCCATCCTTCAGTGAAATAATACCAGTGAACAGGTTTATCTTACTCTTACGTATGTTGCACTTCTCTGACAAAACCAGGCCTGACAGAAGTGACAGGTTATACAAGATTAGAAATGTTTTCATGTATCTCAAACAAAAGTTCAGGATATACTTTTATCCATTCAAGAATCTTGTAATTGACGAGTCTTTGATTTTGTTCAAAGGTAGACTGTCATTCAAGCAGTATATACCGAGCAAGAGGAACCGCTTTGGTATAAAATTGTTTGTACTCTGTGATTGTGACAGTGGCCTGGTGTTGGATATTGTTGTATACACGGGTAGTAAAACATTGAAAGATACCAAGATGTTATTGGGTATATAAGGTGACGTAGTGAGAAACATGATGGCACCTTATCTTGGTAAGGGCCATACATTATATACCGATAACTGGTACACAAGCCCATTACTCAATGATTTCATGCGAGTGAACAAGACAGATGTGTGTGGCACAGTGCGTTCTAATCGTAAACATATGCCCAGGCTCAACGCAGGTGTTCGTGGTGATGACGTGCAGGTGTTTACTGCCAATGACATCATGGCATTACGGTGGCATGACAAACGAGATGTCACATTGTTGACAACCATTCACCGTAATGAAATGCAAGACAGTGGCAAAGTTGATCGAGTGACTAATGAACGTATTCGAAAACCAGTGACAGTGATTGATTATACACAAAACATGCGCTTGGTTGACAAGTGTGACATGCAGATTGGTTTTGTTGACTGTGTTCGTAAGAGTTACAAGTGGTACATGAAACTTTTCTTCCATCTCATGGACATTTCAATGCTGAATGCATATAATATGTACCAAATAAAGACTGGTAACAGACCACCGTATGGTGAATTTTGTTTGTCTGTTGTCAGACAACTCATAATGAAGTACCAGGTAACAACACCTGCAATACAACATGGTCCTCGAATTCATCACAATATACCCAAGCGTTTGAGAAGAGAAGGTGATCATTTCATAATACAGCTTCCTTCAACTCAAAAGAAATTTGCTCAGAAGATATGCATTGTCTGTGCACAAACAAAACGACGGCAACAAAGACGCAAAGACACTCGGTTTATGTGTGAGGAATGTAAGGTGCCTCTGTGCATGGTGCCTTGTTTCAAGGAGTTCCACAAGCTCCAGCAGTTCTAAAACCATGTCCAGTGATTGTAAATATGTAAATATATGATAGAACATTAGTATTATACAATATTTGTGCATGTTTATTGTAATAAACAACAGTGGTAAACAATATATGATAATAACTTTAGTGCGGTTATTGTGTTCAATACAGTGAGTTTATATATATAAATTATATACAGTATTGGTCTCTCAGACCCCAAATGTTAGTAGGAATAGAAAAAAATTGGAAAAGAAAAGAAAAAACAACTAAAACAACAAAATAATATAATACGCGTATGTGGAATTCGTCGATGTTGCCGCCACCACATCATTTTCTACAAACTTCTTGGCACTGTATCTCGGTAAGTACTGATCAGATTCTAATTTTTTTTGTTTTATTACCTTCACAAAAATATGCTCTTTAATTCTGTAAGAAAAAATAATTTTTTTTTTTTTCAAAATTTCTTGGACACTGGTGCGTGACTTCAGATTTTGGCCTTGGACCCTGAAAGGGTTAATATGCATAAATTCTAGCGGCTTCAAATCAAGCAGGAGAAAGCTGGTAGGCCCACATGTGAGAGAATGGGTCTGTGGACAGTGTGCACCACATAAAAAAAAGTCCTGCAGCACGTAGTACATAATAAGAAAAAAAAAACGAGTTTTTTTTTTTTGGATTAAAACGCCAAATTTGAGGTGTATTTTCGTATAGTATTTATCGTTTTATTATCGTTTTCATGGTCTCGTGTGATAAAATGGAAAACATATTACAGAAATAGAGATGATTTTGATTAGTTTCACGATGAAAACGTCCTTGAAATTGAGTTCAAAGTAGCGGAAATGCTCAATTTTTACCAATGTTCAGGAGTAAGCAAATCACACCACACGTCCAATACACGTCAACTGGGGAGTCTAATATTCTTTCACTAGTGCACTGATATTATTTATACCATTTTTACAATAATGCAGTAATATGCATAACAGTAAATTTTGTATTTTTTTGTACGAATAAAAAATCTAAATAGAAAGCAATAGTAATATAAGAGGGGCCTAGAGACGTGACTAATGAACAGAGGATATGTTATTTTAGCACCAAGAATGTCTACATTGTTTATTCTGGACCCTATTTTGAAACTGGCATCTTTTTTAATTTGCATGAAACTGGCCAAATTGCCATTTTCTGACCACTTTATTGGGTAGTTCAAATCGGTAAATGGGCAGTTTCTTGTAATCAACTGATAGAAAACATGGAGTTCTAGAGAAATAGCTATAAGTTTGGCCAACTGGAACAACGGAATTTGCCAAAAACAGGGCTCAAAGTCGGTAAAATCGCCGATGCGTATATGTCGACAAGACTGCTAACTTTGTGGTAGCACAGTTCCATGAGTTTTCGACCAAATTTCGTACTTTTAGTGTCATTACCATCGGGAAAAGATTCTCTATCATTTCATAAGAAAAAAAAGTTTTTTTTTTTTTTTTTTTTTTTTTTTTTTTTTTTTTTTTTTTTTTTTTTTAAAAATTTTGCGACATAGAATGACACAATGACACTATATATTGTGCATGTACTACTCGACTAAATGAAGAATAAATGACACTTACCTTTATTGAAGATGTAGTGATGAGACACTGGGTATGACTTTTCCTGCTGAGTAATGTAGGTCCTGTTTGGCATTTTTGTCCAGAACAGGCCTTATCAACCTGTGTATGTAAAGTAAAAGGACACAAGTGTAACTAATGTGACATTTTATTGTGGCAACGTTTCGCTCTCCAGGAGCTTTATCAAGCTTGAGAAAGCTCCTGGAGAGCGAAATGTTGCCACAATAAAATGTCACATTAGTTGCACTTGTGTCCTTTTACTTTACATATTGTCGGTAATTCTACCAACTTTATTACAACCTGTGTATGCCACTACGATTCTTAAATCTCACAAACAAACCTTTACTGGCCTTCAATTCACCAATATGAGCACTAGTTCCAGGCACTTTTTCCTGTTCACCTGAGTGTTAGTCGACTGGTGTGGGTTGCATCCTGGGAGACAAGATTAACCCTTTGACTGTCGCAAGCCCCTTTCTGAAACTGTCATTCTATGTCGCAAAAGTTTTGGGGAAAAAATTATTTTTTCTTTTGAAATGATAGAATCTTTTCCTGATGGTAATGACACCAAAGTACGAAATTTGGTCAAAAACTCACAGAATTACGCTCCCATGAAGTTAACGGTCTCGGCGACATATACGCATCGGCAATTTTGCCGACTTTGAGCCCTGTTTTTGGCCAATTCCGTTGTTCCAGTTGATCAAACTTATAGCTATTTCTCTAGAACTCATTTGTTCTATCAGTTGATTACAAGAAACCGCCCATTTACCAATTTGAACTATCCAATAAAGTGGTTAGAAATTGGCAATTTGGCCAGTTTCATGCAAATTAAAAAAGATGCCAGTTTCAAAATAGGGTCCAGAATAAACAATGTAGACATTCTTGGCACTAAAATAACATGTCCTCTGTTCATTAGTCATGTCTCTAGGCCCCTCTTATATTACTGTTGCTTTCTATTTTGATTTTTTATTCATACAAAAAAAAAAAATACAAAATTTACTGTTATGCAGACTACTGCATTATTGTAAAAATGGTACAAATAATATCAGTGCACTAGTGAAAGAATATTAGACTCTCCAGTTGACGTGTATTGGACGTGTGGTGTAATTTGCTTACTCCTGAACATTGGTAAAAATTGAGCATTTCCGATACTTTGAGCTCAATTTCAAGGTCGTTTTCATCGTGAAAGTAATGAAAATCATCTCTATTCTGTAATATGTTTTCCATTTTATCACCTGAGACCATGAAGACGAGAGTACAGTGATAAGTACTATACGAAAATACACCTCAAAGTTGGCATTTTAATAAAAAAAAAAGGTAATTTTTTTTTTTTTTTTTTTTTTTTTTCTCTCTCATTATGTACTGCATGCTGCAGGATTTTTTTATGTGGTGCATACTGACCACAGACCCATTCTCTCACATGTGGGCCTACCAGCTTTCTCCTGCTTGATTTGAAGCTGCTAGAATTTATGCGTATTAATACATCAGAAACAGTGGTGCGCAAGACGTATATATATGACGTAAACAGTCAAAGGATTAAGGACCCCAATGGAAATATGTAAGTGACAATCCTCGATGACACACTGACTTTCTTGGGTTATCCTGCGTTGCTAACCCTCTGGGGCTAATTGTTTCTCGGTATTCTCGATAAGCCACACCAACAACGGTGCTACAGCAGCAGCAGCAGCAGTTGACCATGGTGCAGCAGCAGCTGACGGTGCTACAGGAGCAGTAGGCACTGACCATGATAGAGCAGCAGCTGATGGTGCTACAGCAGCAGCAGCAGCTGATGGTGTTACAGCAGCAGCCGCTGATGGTGCTACAGCAGCAGCAGCTGATGGTGCTACAGCAGTAGCAGCAGCTGACCATGGTATTTTATCTCTCTGGGCTGCTTTAAATATACAGTGGAACCTTGACTTACCAGTGTCCCAATGTACGAGTTTTTTGAGATACGAGCCGTCGCTTGGTCGATTTTTTGCTCTGAGTTATGAGCCAGCTTTGCCCTGCTTTCCCCTCAGCCCAAAACCTGCACACCTCGCTTGTTTATCTATGATTTCATGCTTTAATTCTATGGAAATCATCCTCTTTTTCTTCTCAGCACTGTCCCTTACACTAACTTTCTTAGGACCCATGCTTAGAAAAACGAAATTTGGCCAAATGACTGTAAAAAATGTAAGCAAAGCATGAGAGAAATTCTCCCACACTGAGGCAAACAGTGCAGAGAGTTGGTGACGTTCTGAAGCTCTTGTTATTATTATTACATAAGTATTATTATTGTAGGTAGTAGGTAGGTAGACAGCAACAGCCCAGGGAGGTACTACCGTCCTTCCAAGTGAGTGTAAAATGAAAGCCTGTAATTGTTTTACATGATGGTAGGATTGCTGGTGTCCTTTTTTCTGTCTCATAAACATGCAAGATTTCAGGTATGTCTTGCTACTTCTACTTACACTTAGGTCACACTACACATACATGTACAAGCATATATATACACACCCCTCTGGGTTTTCTTCTATTTTCTTTCTAGTTCTTGTTCTTGTTTATTTCATCTTATCTCCATGGGGAAGTGGAACAGAATTCTTCCTCCGTAAGCCATGCGTGTTGTAAGAGGTGACTAAAATGCCGGGAGCAAGGGGCTAGTAACCTCCTCTTCTGTATATGTTACTAAATGTAAAAGGAGACACTTTCGTTTTTCCTTTTGAGCCACCCCGCCTCGGTGGGATACGGCTGGTGTGTTGAAAGAAAGAAAGAAACATGCAAGGTTTCAGGTACGCTTTGCTACCTCTACTTACACTTAGATCACACTACACATACGTGTACAAGCACATATACATGTATATACACACACCCCTCTGGGTTTTCTTCTATTTTTCTTACTAGTT
Organism: Cherax quadricarinatus; assembly: GCF_038502225.1. Lineage (NCBI taxonomy): Eukaryota > Metazoa > Arthropoda > Malacostraca > Decapoda > Parastacidae > Cherax > Cherax quadricarinatus. The sequence goes on from NC_091379.1 coordinate 17,074,965, forward strand.
CTTGTTGTTGTTTATTTCCTCTTATCTCCATGGGGAAGTTGAACAGAATTCTTCCTCCATGAGCCATGCGTGCCATAAGAGGCGGCTAAAATGCCGGGAGCAAGGGGCTAGTAACCCCTTCTCCTGTATATATTACTAAATTTAAAAGGAGAAACTTTCGTTTTTCTTTTTGGGCCACCCCGCCTCGGTGGTATACGGCCGGTTTGTTGAAAGAAAAAAGATGTATTATTATTATTATTATTATCACAGTGGACTCCCGGTATACGCTATTAATCCGTTGCTGAGAGCTCATCGTATACCAAAATTATCGGAAGGCAAATTAATTTTCCCCATAAGAAATAATGGAAATCAAATTAATCCGTGCAAGACACCCAAAAGTACTATGAAAAAAAAAGTTTTACCACATGAAATATTAAGTTTAATGCACACAAACTGAAGACATGCAGTTTGTAGTACTCTACTAACAGTAGAATACATGACACTTACCTTTAATAAGATCTGGTGATGATTGATGGGATGGGAGGAGGGGAGAGCGTCGAAGTTGTTAATGTTTAGAAGGGGAATCCCCTTCCATTAGGACTTGAGGTAGCAAGTCCTTTTCCAAGGTTACTTCCCTTCTTCTTTTAATGCCACTAGGACCAGCTTGAGAGTCACTGGACCTCTGTCGCACAACAAATCTGTCCATAGAGCTCTGTACCTCCCGTTCCTTTACGATTTGTCTAAAATGGGCCACAACATTTTCATTTTAATAGTCACCAGCACGGCTTGCAATAGCTGTGTTAGGGTGATTTTCATCCATAAAGGTTTGCACTTCAACCCACTTTGCACACATTTCCTTAATTTTTGAAGTAGGCACAATGGATTCCACAACTGGCATAGGCTTCTCAGGATTAGCCCCAAACCCTTAAAAATCTTTCTTAATTTCCATACTAATTCTCACCCTTTTTACCACAGGGTTGGCACTAGAAGCTTTCTTGGGGACCATGGTGACTTATTTTGCAGAAACAAGCACCAAAAACACTGTGATAATATGGAATGTACCGAATGTATGCTTAGATGCGAGCACACTGGCTGGCTTGTAAACACTGGCATTCACGTGGACGCGTCCCGGATGAATCACGTGTGGTGGGTTTTTTAACGAGTTGCGAGGCAAAATTTTTGCGTTAAAATGTATCGAATACTGGATTTAACGTATACCGATACCACCGAATGCCGGGGGTCCACTGTATTATTATTATATTATAACAATATTATTATAATAACAATACAGGTACCATCCGACTTACGACCAAGCTTGGTTCCGACCAACCGGTCATAAGTCAAAATGAACGTAAGCCGAACCTGTGAAAATTGCCGACATACTGTTTAGAACATAACGTCAAACCTTTCCTATATAAACTACCTACATAGTACTGTAATGTAATGTACAATCATTATTTCTTTCTTTTTACCATAATTTACTTCTATTGTTATATTTTAATTATTTATGTACTGTATATAATGTATACATGGTAGTGAACTGTATTGTAAATTTTACATCACATACAGTATCACATGTTACTGTTATCTTTATGTATTGTTGACACAGTGGAATGGGAGAATACCACTGGTAGTGTCATCCTGCCAGAATGTTGTGTAACCTATACCCTAAGTAAAGAAACCAACCTCAACAGAACACATGACCATAACACAAGGCACAGATCACTCTTTGATGTTCCTCGTGTCCATCTCACACTATGCAAAAACTCAATGCACATAAAAGGCCCTAAAATCTGGAATTCATTACCTGTAAATATAAAAGAAACACAACCTGTTTATAAATTCAAGTCTCTTCTCAAAGATTACTTACTCACCCAAAACCAAATAAATACTGAATAACTGAACATTATAAATTGTATATCTTAAATGTTTCTCACAATTATATCACATAAATGTTAAACCTAAAACCCAATCTAACTTTATTATTTTTTAAATACACTACCTAACAGAATCACTACCTAACTGAATGCAACCATATGACCTGTCTTTGTAATACTCACTTGTGCTTTATAGTTATCTGTTTACATTAATGTTTTATCACTGATTTCATCATTGCTTAGTAGCAGTGCTGTATAGTCCTTGTGGCTTAGCGCTTCTTTTTGATTATTATAATAATAATAATAATCATTGCTTAGTTAATCTTAAGTTAATTTTAAGCCAGCCCGTAATGCTATGCATAGTATAAGTGGCTTTGGCATACTGCTCTTATCTGTATTTTTTTTGTACCTCTGTATGTGTGCACAAATTGGAAAATAAATAAATAATAAATAAATAAATACCCCCGGCCGGGATTGGCTGGCTGGCTGGCCGGGTGGGTGGTTGGCTGACTGAATGTGGCTGTCTCTCTCTCTCTGTATCTCTATCTCTCTCTCTATCTCTTTCTCTATCTATCTCTCTCTCTATCTCTCTATCTATCTATCTATCTATCTATCTCTCTCTCTGTCTATCTCTCTCTCTGTCTATCTCTCTCTGTCTATCTCTCTCTGTCTATCTCTCTCTCTCTATCTCTCTCTATCTCTCTCTCTCTATCTCTCTCTATCTCTCTCTATCTCTCTCTCTCTATCTCTCTCTCTCTCTCTATCTCTCTCTCTATCTCTCTCTCTATCTCTCTCTCTCTCTCTCTCTCTCTCTCTCTCTCTCTCTCTCTCTATCTCTCTCTATCTCTCTATCTCTCTCTCTATCTCTATCTCTATCTCTCTCTCTATCTATCTCTCTCTCTATCTCTCTATCTATCTATCTATCTCTCTCTCTGTCTATCTCTCTCTCTGTCTATCTCTCTCTCTCTATCTCTCTCTCTCTATCTCTCTCTCTCTATCTCTCTCTATCTCTCTCTCTATCTCTCTCTCTCTCTCTCTCTCTCTCTCTCTCTCTCTCTCTCTCTCTCTCTCTCTCTCTCTCTCTCTCTCTCTCTCTCTCTCTCTCTCTCTCTCTCTCTCTCTCTCTCTCTCTCTCTCTCTCTCTCTCTCTCACACACGCACACACAGGTACACGTAAGTGAAGTTATCATGCATAGTATAAATTACCTAGGATAACCCAAAACATCTAGACAAAGTGCTATACAGTGGATCTGTGCTCCAGTGCCCTAAATTAATAATAATATTAATAATTATTATTATTATTATTATTGCAATAATACATATGTACTAATATTAATAATAATATTATTATTAAACTGTAATATAAACTATAATGCAGTAATAATTGTGTCCACACATTACTTACCTTAAAATATCTGTAGTCTTAATGTTGAGTGAGAGGTGAGTAAACAAGATTAAATGAATAAAAGAGAGAGAGAATGAGTGTAGAAGGTTCACAAGTTATGTAAACAAACGTTGTTGTTGTTGTTACCAGCCCAGACACGAATGGTTTTTGCTCACTCAAGCTGACCAGAAAAACGTCTCATATTTGTTAATTTATGTTTTTATGTTATGTAGCATGTTTATTATATAATTTTGAAAAAATCATAGATGGATTAAGCAAAATGTCTATATTAACCCTTTGACTGTTTCAGGCCCCTCTCTGAAACTGTCATTCTATGTCGCTCAATTTTTGAAAAAAAAAAATTCTTATGAAATGATAGAGAATCTTTTCCCGATGGTAATGACACCAAAAGTTCGAAATTTGGTCGAAAACTCGTGGAATTATGCTCCCGAAGTTAGCGGTTTCTGCAATATATGCGTATCGGCATTTCGCGAATTTGAGCCCTATTTTCAGCCAATTCCATTGTTCCAGTTGACCAAACTCATAGCTATTTCTTTAGAACTCCATTTTATTTATCAGCTGAGTACAAGAAACCTCCCATTTACTAATTTGGACTACCCAATATGGTGGTCAGAAATTGGCAATTTGGCCAATTTCACGCAAACTAAAAATGATGCCAATTTCAAAATAGGGTCCAGAATAAACAAGGTAGACATTCATGGCACTAAAATAACATATCCTCTGTTCATTAGTCACATCTCTAGGCCCCTCTTATATTATTATTGCTTTCTATTTTGATTTTTATTCATACAAAAAAATACAAAATTTACTGTTATGCAGACTACTGCATTATTGTAAAAATGGTATAAATAATATCAGTGCACTAGTGAAAGAATATTAAACTCCCAGTTGACGTGTATTGGACGTGGTGGTGATTTATTTACTCCTGAACATTGGTAAAAATCGAACATTTCCGCTACTTTGAGCTCAGTTTCAAGGTCGTTTTCATCGTCAAAGTAATGAAAATCATCTCTATTTCTGTAATATGTTTTCCATTTTATCACCTAAGACCATGAAAACGCGAATACAACGATAAATACTATACATTGGACCCCCGGTTAACGAACTTTTTTCATTCCAGTAGTATGTTCAGGTGCCAGTACTGACCGAATTTTTTCCCATAAGGAATATTGTGAAGTAGATTAGTCCATTTCAGACCCCCAAACATACACGTACAAACGCACTTACATAAATACACTTACATAATTGGTCGCATTTGGAGGTGATCGTTATGCGGGGGTCCACTGTACTAAAATACACCTCAAAGTCGGCGTTTTATTCCAAAAAAACGATCAGTTTTTTTTTCTCATTATGCAATGTGTGCTGCAGGATTTTTTTTATGTGGTGCACACTGACCACACAGACCCATTCTCTCACATGTGGGCCTACCAGCTTTCTCCCGCTTGATTTGAAGCCGCTAGAATTATTGAGTATATATACGTCAGAAACATTGGCTCGTAAGACGTATTTATACGTCGAAAACAGTCAAAGGGTTAACGTTTTGTACACATTTAATGTGCCTCGGTGATTATTATTGTGTTATTATCATTATTAATGTGGCATCTTCAAGACCAATTACATTCTTAATGAGTGGCTCTGAGACAGAGAAGCAGACAGAAAGACACACAGGTAGACAGAAAGACACAGGTAGACAGAAAGACACAGGTACACAGACACACAGGTAGACAGACACACACACAGGTAGACAGACACACACACAGGTAGACAGACAGACATACACAGGTAGACACACACACACACACAGGTAGACAGAAAGACACACACACAGGTAGACAGAAAGACACACACACAGGTAGACAGAAAGACACACACACAGGTAGACAGAAAGACACAGGTAGACAGAAAGACAGACACAGGTAGACAGAAAGACAGACAGATAAACAGACACAGAGATACAGACAGACACAGATGGGAGTTCTGCGCCAGCCTTTGTCGGGTGTGGACGTCTCTCTCTCGCCTGAGTATCAGTGACAAATTTCCCCCGTTCTCACTGGGACGCTTGTCCTCATCTATTTTGCTCGCCGGGCACTCTATAGGAGAGGCACCTGTTCACCGGCTTACTTTAGCCAGCTCCATTTTTCCGCTCTGCGGAAAATTCTTTAGCGGTCTTTGGTGGGATGCCGGTTACTGAACTCGGATGGGAGTGTGGGCGTCCCACTCTGCTGGGGCTTGGCAAGGGGGTCCACTGGATCTAATTGGAAACTTCAAGTTTTTATCTCTATTTACAAAGGAACTTTTGTTCCTTCTCTCTCTTCGCCCAGCCTTGGGCAACAATTTTTTCTCGTACCATCGAGAAACCGGGCTCGATATGGTTTATGCTGTCGGTGGCCCTGATAAACCCAACAAAGAAAGAAAAGACAGACACAGATATACAGGCAGACAGATACAGACAGGTTTATGTGCAACAGTGAAAACGAATAGAGAGCTTGAGAGTAAGAGCCTTTCTTGCCACAATCTCCAGTGAAAGATTCAGACTTCATCTTAGGGGCCATGGTGAAATTTACTGTCCATTTAATGCAGTATGATGCTGCTGATAGGGCAGGGTTACTCAAACTGATGCTGCCTGCATGACGCATTGCCGCCGCGAGTATTGTCAAATATTATACAGCGGTGTGCATCAGCCGGCCCAGCCCAGCTGCTAGATGCATGGTCGTAAGTCGAGTGGACGTATGTCGAGCAGGTTGTAAGTCGGATGGTAGATGTAATAACAATAATAACGAGTGAGCTTCAGTTCCCTAAATTAATAATAATAATAAAATAATAATAAGTAATAATAGTAATAATAATAAGTAATAATAATAATAATATACATAATACGTAATAATAATTCAGAATGCTGCCACTTGTTGGCGCAGCCGATGACAAAACATGTGGTAAGGAGTCCACATGTTTACATTGCCATGGGAGCAGTTCTCTCGTGCTTGCTTGCATTTTTTTTTTTTTTTTTTTAAAGTCATTTGGCCAAATTTCTTTTTTCTAACTATGGGTCCTAAGAAAATAAGGACAGTGCTGAGAAGAAAAAGAGGATGATTTCCATGGAATTAAAGCATATTGTATCAATTCAGTTCAGTAATCAAACAAAACAAATTGTATCAGTTAACCCTTAAACTGTCCAAACTTAGATCTACGTTCACATGCGTAGTGCTCCAAAAGTAGATCTACGTTTTTTACATGCTTTCAAATTTAAAAAAAAAAAAAAATATCTACTTTTTTTACATACTTTGAAATGTTGAAAAAACGTAGCTCTATGTTTGGACAGTTTAAGAAAAATTGCAAAGGTTAGTGGATGAGTTTGGGAGTGTGTGTAAAGATAGAAAGTTGAAAGCGAACATAGAAAAGAGTAAGGTGATGAGGGTATCAAATTTTATTTTTTTTTTATTTAGTAATTTTAGCATACATACAGAGGTACAAAAAAAATACAGGTAAGAGCAGCATGCCAAAGCCACTTATATACATAGCATTACGGGCTGGCTTAAAATTAACTTAAGATTAACTAAGCAATGATGAAATCAGTGATAAAACATTATTGTAAACAGATAACTATAAAGCGCAAATGAGTATTACAAAGACAGGTCATATGGTTGCTTGCATTGCTGTACATTCAGTCGAATGGAGTATTCTGTTAGGTAGTGTATTTAAAAAAATAACAAAGTTAGATTGGGTCCTAGGTTTAACATTTGTGTGATATAATTGTGAGTAACATTTAGGATATACAATTTATAAGGTTCAGTTATTCAGTATTTATTTGGTTTTGAGTGAGTAAGTGATCTTTGAGAAGAGACTTGAATTTATAAACAGGTAGTGTTTCTTTTATATTTACAGGTAATGAATTCCAGATTTTAGGGCCTTTTATGTGCATTGAGTTTTTGCATAGCGTGAGATGGACACGAGGAACATCAAAGAGTGATCTGTGCCTTGTGTTATGGTCATGTGTTCTGTTGAGGTTGGCAAGGAGATGTTTAAGGGGAGGGTTAATATCAGAGTTACGTGTTCTATGTATGTAATAGGTGCAGTAATAAGTATGGATGTTTTGTATGGTGAGTAGGTTGAGTGTTTTGAATATTGGTGGAGTGTGCTGCCTGTAGTGAGAATTTGTTATTCTAACTGCAGCCTTTTGTTGGGTAATTAGTGGTCTGAGATGGTTAATTGTTGTTGAGCCCCATGCACAAATTCCATAGGTGAGATAGGGGTAAATAAGAGAGTGATAAAGGGCCAGGAGGGCTGACTGTGGAACATAGTACCGTATCTTCGATAGTATGCCTACAGTCTTGGAAATTTTCTTAGAAATTTGTTGTATATGTGTATGAAATTTGAGTCTATTATCAAGGTGGATTCCTAAGAATTTTCCCTCTGTTAGCTTTGTGATAGGTGATCTGTTTATCGTTATGTTAAGAGGTACATCTGTAGCTCTGTTACCAAACTGAGTGAAGTAGGTTTTGTCAATGTTTAGTGTAAGTTTGTTAGTCCTCATCCAGGTAGATATTTTCTGTAATTCGGTGTTTACAGTATTGGCTAGCGTGACTGGGCTCGGGTGAGAGAAGACGTATGTAGTGTCATCTGCAAAAAGTGTGGGTTTGAGTAATTGCGAAGCATTTGGTAGGTCATTTATGTATAGGAGAAAGAGAAGAGGGCCAAGGACACTTCCCTGTGGGACACCAACTGTAATTGGTTGAGCGGAAGAGCTTGCCCCATTTGCGTACACATATTGGCTTCTGTTGCTGACTTGAGGTAGTTGAGGGAGTGCCCTCTAATACCATAATGTGACAATTTTACGTGGAGCAAGTCATGGTCAACTGTATCAAAAGCTTTACGTAAGTCAATGAAGATCCCCAGTGGGACTTCTTTTTTCTCTATTGCAGTGTATATATGTTCTAGCATGTGTATAATAGCATCATTAGTATTTTTATTAGGCCTGAATCCAAATTGGCAGGGGTTGAGAATGTTTTGGGAGATGAGGTAGGAGTAGATTCGTTTATGAATTAATTTTTCGAAGATTTTTGAGAGAGGGTGTAAATTGGATATTGGATATTGCAATGATTTAGATAAAGAAAAATTGGATATCAAATTGGGGAGGAGTATGGAAGAAGTAAATGTTTTCAGATACAGTGGACCCCCGCCTTACAATGGCATCGCGTTACGTTAAATCCGCCATACGATACATTTGAACGCAAAAATTTTGCCTCGCCTCGCACGTTTCGTCTGGGACGCATCCCACGCGTGGCCTCAGCTGCCCTGTGGGTGCCAGTGTTTACAAGCCAGCCAGTGCAGTTGCATCCACGCATACATTCAGTACATTTCATATTATCACAGTGTTTTTAGTGATTGTAGCTGCAAAATAAGTCACCACGGGCCCCAAGAAAGCTTCTAGTGCCAACCCTGCGGTAAAAAGGGTGAAAATTACTATAGAAATGAAGAAAGAGACAATTGCTAAGTACGAAAGTGGAGTGCATGTCTCTGAGCTGGCCAGGTTGTATACCAAACCCCAATCAACCATCGCTACTATTGTGGCCAACAAAATGGCAATCAAGGAAGCTGTTTTTGCAAAAGGTGCAAGTTTGTTTTCAACACAGAGATCGCAAGTACTCGAAGATGTTGAGAGACTGTTATTGGTGTGGATAAACGAGAAACAGATAGCAGAAGATACCATCTCAAGCGATCATGTGTGAAAAGGCTTGGAAGTTGCATGACGATTTAATTAGAAAAAGGCCTGCAACTAGTGATGTGAGTGAATATAAGGCCAGCAAAGGTTGGTTTGAGTGATTTAAGAATCGTAGTGGCATACATAGTGTGATAAGGCATGGTGATGCAGCCAGTTTGGACCAAAAAGCAGCTGAAAAATATGTGAAGGAATTCAAGGAGTGCATAGACAGTGAAGGACTGAAACCTGAACAAGTGCTTAATTGTGACAAAACAGGCCTGTTTTGGAAGAAAATGCCAAACAGGACCTACATTACTCAGGAGGAAAAGGTGCTCCCAGGACACAAGCCTATGAAAGACAGGCTTACTCTTTTGATGTGTGCTAATGCTAGTGGTGATTGCAAAGTGAAGCCTTTTTTGGTGTATCACTCTGAAACTCCCAGAGCGTTCAGGCAAAACAATGTCCTCAAGGCTAATTTGTGTGTGCTGTGGAGGGCAAACAGTAAGACATGGGTCAATAGGGACTTTTTCTATGGCTGGTTGCACCATGCATTTGCTCCCATTGTGAAAAATTACCTAATGGAAAATAAATTGGACCTTAAGTGCCTCCTGGTACAGGTCTGCCATCACAAATCCGGCAATCAGTTATTTGGCACTAATTTTGGCTAGCATAATTTCAAATTTCCAGGGCCACCACACCAACCTGCTGGTATTGTTTGTTGGCGCTACTTGCTGCATAAGTCATTCCAATTTCTTTTTCTCCATTTATTGTTTTAACCTGCTTACTTTTAGCCCTAGCCATGGTTCCAATGAACAAAAGAAATGCTTCTCATTATGTAAAGCACCTACACAGTACATTATCCATTAAAGATAAGATGGCTCTGAAGCCACTGTCGGTTGCCATGAACTCAGTCTCATGAAGCAGGAGAATATGCTTTATTATTACGCTAATATCAACATTACAGCTTATTTGCCTATCACAATTGATCTAATATGACATAATAAACAATGTAAATAACATAAAACATGTTAAATACTCCAGAAAGAATAATTGGCATAACACCGAGCAGTTCGACGGAGGTATGAAGAGGATTTTTTTTTTATTTTTATTAACACACAGGCTGATTCCCACCAAGGCAGGGTGGCCCGAAAAAGAAAAACTTTCACCATCATTCACTCCATCACTGTCTTGCCAGAAGGGTGCTTTACACTACAGTTTTTAAACTGCAACATTAACACCCCTCCTTCAAAGTGCAGGCACTGTACTTCCCATCTCCAGGACTCAAGTCCGGCCTGCCGGTTTCCCTGAATCCCTTCATAAATGTTACTTTGCTCACACTCCAACAGCACGTCAAGTATTAAAAACCATTTGTCTCCATTCACTCCTATCAAACACACTCACGCATGCCCGCTTGAAGTCCAAGCCCCTCGCACACAAAACCTCCTTTACCCCCTCCCTCCAACCTTTCCTAGGCAGGCCGACCCTTACACCACCTTCCTTCCACTACAGACTGATACACTCTTGAAGTCATTCTGTTTCGCTCCATTCTCTCTACATGTCCGAACCACCTCAACAACCCTTTCTCAGCCCTCTGGACAACAGTTTTGGTAATCCCGCACCTCCTCCTAACTTCCAAACTATGAATTCTCTGCATTATATTCACACCACACATTACCCTTAGACATGACATCTCCACTGCCTCCAGCCTTCTCCTCGCTGCAACATTCATCACCCATGCTTCACACCCATATAAGAGCATTGGTAAAACTATACTCTCATACAATCCCCTCTTTGCCTCCAAGGGCAAAGTTCTTTGTCTCCACAGACTCCTAAGTGCACCTCTCACCCTTTTCCCCTCATCAATTCTATGATTCACCTCATCTTTCATAGACCCATCCGCTGACACGTCCACTCCCAAATATCTGAATACATTCACCTCCTCCATACTCTCTCCCTCCAATCTGATATCCAATCTTTCATCACCTAATCTTTTTGTTATCCTCATAACCTTACTCTTTCCTGTATTCACTTTTAATTTTCTTCTTTTGCATGCCCTACCAAATTCATCCACCAACCTCTGCAACTTCTCTTCAGAATCTCCCAAGAGCACAGTGTCATCAGCAAAGAGCAACTGTGACAACTCCCACTTTGTGTGTGATTATCTTTTAACTCCACGCCTCTTGCCAAGACCCTCGCATTTACTTCTCTTACAACCCCATCTATAAATATATGAAGAGGATATGGTATACAAATACCATTCTCCTATCCCTGTCTTGGTGGCTTATATTAGAGAAAACGGAGTTTAGCACAGGGCTAACTGTCATATACACTCGCACTGCACCATAAACATGAAACGAAAGTTATTTTCTCTATATAGATTATCACGCATAGCAACATGTGTAGAGAACCTAGGATAACCCAAAAAAGTCAACATGGCTTATTTTTAGTACCTGGCTTGGGTTAGCCAGGTATGATTTTTGGTAAATATTCGATTCCCAGCCAGGGCAGAAACATTAGGCGTATTTCTTTACACCTGTTGTCTATGTTTACCCATCAGTAAATGGGTGCCTGGGTGTTAGCTGACTAGTGTGGGTGTTATCCTGGGACACTGACCTAATTTTCTTGAAATACTCAGCATAACAAGTAGCTTTTTATACAGTAGTATGTCATTGATGTCAGCTAGGCCTGTATACCTTGTACAAGTGCGTGTAGGAAATAGATATTATTATTATTATTATTTTCTCAATTGTTTGTTGGGTTATCTTATTGAAAGTTGGCCAATGTATGTTGGAAAGATACTTTTTAACTTAGACCAAAAATGAAAGAAATCAGACCATAAATAGCGGAGTTCACTTCTCAGCCATTAGCGGCCGCTTAGCGGTATATTTTTGTACGTTTTTATTGTTATATTCTCATTTTTTTGGTCTCATTTGATAGAATGAAAAATATATTACAGAAATAGATATAATTTTGATTGCTTTCATGACGAAAAGTACCTTGAAATTGCGCTCACAGTAGCGAGAATGTTCTATTCTCTAGCGAAGCTCAAGAGTAAACAAATGATGTCACCGTCCAATACCTGTCCGCCTGTCGGTCCAAATTCCAATACGCAGTCAAGAATGGATTGGCATTATTTATACAATTATTACAATAGTGCAGTAATCTGCATAACAGTAAATCTTCTATTTTTTTGTGAATAAAAATTCCAAATGGTAAGCAAGAGTAATATAAGAGGGGCCTGTAGCCATGACTAATGAACAGAGAAAATGTTATTTTAGTGCCAGGAATGTCTGCATTGTTTATTCTGGACCCTATTTTGAAATTGGCATCTGTTGAAATTTGTGTGAAATCAGCCAAACTGCCAATTTCTGACCACTTTATTGGGTAGTTGAAATAAGTGAATGGGCGGTTTCTTGTACTCAGTTGACAGACTAGAAGTAAATAAGTTTACTCAGGTATACACAAATACAGTTACATAGATTATCATACATAGCAGTGTATGTATAGAGAACCTAAGATAACCCAGAAAAGTCAGACAAAGTGACTTATTTCCAGTACCTGGCTTGGGCTTGCCATATATGATTTTTGGTAAATTTTTTTTTCTTGGTTGTTTGTTGGGCTATCTCGTTGAAACTTGGGCAATGTATGATGGAAAGATTCTTCTTAACGTACAACAAAAATAAAAAAGACAGACAATAAATAAGGGAGTTCACTTCTCAGCCATTAGCCGCCTCTTTGCAGTATATTTTTGTATGTTTTTTATGGTTGTATTCTCATTTTTTTGGACTCATTTGATAGAATGGAAGATATATTACAGAAATAGACATGATTTTGATTGCTTTCATGACAAAAAGTACCTTGAAATTGGGCTCAAAGTAGCGGAAATGTTCGATTTTTTGCTGATGTTCAATGAACTTTGTGTAAGTCAAGTTGGTTAATTTTATTAAGTGCATTCTAGCCTAACCACACTGTAATCCAGCAAACTCAGTAATCCGGCACACTACAGGTCCCAATGATGCCGGATTTGTGATGGAGGACCTATATTAGACAATGCTCCTGGTCATCCTTCAGACTTGGCAGAGCAACTGTCTGGGGACATGAGCTTCATTAAGGTCAAGTTTTTTCCTCCTAATACCACTCCTCTTCTCCAGCCCATGGACCAGCAGGTCATTTCAAACTTCAAAAAACTCTACACAAAATGCGTGTTTCAAAAGTGCTTTGAAGTGACCTCAGACACTCGATTGACTCTAAGAGAGTTTTGGAAAGATCACTTTAGTATCCTCAGTTGTGTGAACCTTATAGGTAAGGCTTGGGAGGGAGTGACTAAGAGGACCTTGAACTCTGCTTGGAAGAAACTGTGGCCAGAATGTGTAGACAAAAGGGATTTTGAAGGGTTTGAGGCTAACCCTGAGAAGCGTATGCCAGTTGTGGAATCCATTGTGGCATTGGTGAAGTCCTTGGGGTTGGAGGTTACTGGGGAGGATGTGGAAGAGTTGGTGGAGGAGAACAATGAAGAACTAATCACTGATGAGCTGCAAGATCATCTTCAACAGCAAGAGGCCAGACCTGAGGAAACTGCTTCGGAGGAGGAGGAGAGAGAGAAATTGAAGAAGTTGTCTACTTCAAAGATTAAGGAAATGTGTGCAATGTGGCTTAAAGTGCAAACCTTTTTAGATGAAAATCACCCTCACACAGCTATTGCAAGCCATACCGGTGACTATTACAATGACAATGTTCTGAACCACTTTAGACAAATCATAAAGGAACAAGAGATACAGAGCTCTATGGACAGGTATGTTGTGCGACAGAGGTCCAGTGACTCAAGCTGGTCCTAGTGGCATTAAAAGAAGAAGGGAAGTAACCCCGGAAAAGGATTTGCTACCTAAAGTCCTAATGGAAAGTGATTCCCCTTCTAAACAATAACAACTTCCACACACTCCCCTCCTCCCATCCCATCAATCATCACCAGATCTTCAATAATGGTAAGTGTCATGTACATACAGTGGACCCCCGACGTACTATGTCCCCAATTACGTTAAAACCGATCTATGATGCTTTTCAGCGTAAAAATTTGACCCCGACGTACATTGAAAACTGGACTTACAGCATTCGTCTGGTACCTGTCTATGGAAAATTTTATAGGGTGATTACCTTTATGTACCTCAACATTACATGCTTACAAGTAAACTCATTGGGAGACAACCATATTGTTTACCGTAGTCACCCCGTGTAGACATGTGAGAAAACTTAACCACCCCTGGTCACGGCAAGTGGTTCCTTCGACCTCACAATCTTATCCATATCTATCCGAGACCAGTATGGATTGGATAGCACCCACAAGTACGGTGCTACTAATTAATTGTGGACTGTATAGATTATATTAGTTTAACTGAATGAAGGGGGGTGGGGTAGGTTACACATGGATATATCCATCGAGGAAAACACTTGTACATAATCTCACCACTTACCAGATATTCTCTGGTGGTCACTTGATGTAGCTGGATCACCCATAACCTATCCAATTACAACATACCTAACTGGCCAGTATCAGTCTGCTATAACTAGAAGGGTTACTTAACTGTGGGTGATTGATACTCCTTATTCCCTCCATTCACCATCTCATTTCGATGTCCTGCTACACCGACACGGTTCTTATTCCAGCAGGACGAGGTATCCGTCGGTTTGTCCCGGTTTAGAAGTTGTGATTCCATAAAGCTTCACTATCCTCGGTACGAGAATCACGCGTTCACTCGGAGCAGGGCGATCTATTTCACATCCCGCATTCTCTTAACTCAATGTTATTATCACTGATTACATTATCATTCACAAGACGATTTAACGTCTCATAATTATTATACACATTAGAGGTCACTCCATTAAGATCTGAGGCCGATGAGTGAGGATTAACACACGGGTATTTCCCCTGGACACACACCATGGCCGCGCACCAGTCACACCCGGTCAAACCATTATTCACTAATTTTACCACCTTTTTACGGTGGTCCCGTAAATCACGTTCCCTCACTCTTCACCAGGAACAGTTACGACACTTCCTATTATGAGGTGAGGCCCATATTAATCCTTAGGCCGCCGTGAACGCCAATTTTCTGATCCCACGTTTTCACAGCCTCCTCACTACATTCAAAAACACTGCCGCCCCCTCGTGCCCCTGTTCGACCTATACCCCCGCACATCTGCGCAGGCGCAGCGGGAACCCAGTTGGTTCCATTCAAAATACAAATACATTTTGACCCAAGTCAACACATTAAACACTTATTAGGCACTATAGCTTCGGAAATTAAATAATTTCCACACTGTCCACATGTCTGTCCGCCTGAGCGCACCTCAGCTGGCCTTAGTGTGCCAATGTTTACAAGCCAGAGCGGTTGCTCCCAAGCTTATATTCGGAATATTTTGTATTATTCCATTGTTTTTAGTGCTTCTAACTGCCAAATAAGCCACGATGAGCCCAAAGAAAGCTTCTAGTGCCAACCCTGTGGTAAAAAGGGTGAGAAATACTATTGTACCATGGTCAGCTGCTGCTGCTGCTGCTGCTGCTGCTGCTGTAGCACTATCAGCTGCTGCTGCTGAAGCACCATCAGCTGCTGCTGTACCATGGTCAGCTGCTGCTGCACCATGGTCAGCTCCTGCTGCTGTTGTAGCACCATCAGCTGCTGCTGCACCATGGTCAGCTGCTGCTGCACCACGGTCAGCTGCTGCTGCACCACGGTCAGCTGCTGCTGCTGCTGCTGCTGCTGCTGCTGCTGCTGCTGTAGCACCATTGTTGGTATGACTTATCGAGAATACCAAGAAACAATTAACCCCAGAGGGTTAGCCACCCAGGATAACCCAAGAAGTAAGTGTGTCGTCGAAGATTGTAACTTATTTCCATTGGGGTCCCTAATCTTGTCTCCCAGGATGCGACCCACACCAGTCGACTAACACCCAGGTGAACAGGAAAAAATGCCTGGAACTAGTGCTCATATTGGTGAATTTAAGGCAAGTAAAGGTTGGTTTGTGAGATTTAAGAATCGTAGTGGCATACACAGGTTGATAAGGCCTGTTCTGGACAAAAATGCCAAACAGGACCTACATTACTCTGCAGGAAAAGTCATACCCAGTGTCTCATCACTACATCTTCAATAAAGGTAAGTGTCATTTATTCTTCATTTAGTCAAGTAGTACATGCACAATATATATTGTGCATGTATCCTTCTTTTTGTGTGTAGAAAAATGTATATTTCATGTGCTAAAATTTTTTTTTTCATACTTTTGGGTGTCTTGCACAGATTAATTTGATTTCCATTATTTCTTATGGGGAAAATTAATTCAACCTACGATCATTTCGTCTTATGATGGGCTCTCAGGAACGGATTAATATCATAAGTCAGGGTTCCACTGTACAGTGGTACCTTGACTTACAAGTGCCCCAACTTATGAGTTTTCCGAGTTACGAGCCATCACTCGGTCAGTCTTTTTACTTTGAGTTGCGAGCCAAAATCCGCGTTACAAGCAAGCTTCAGATACGCCACCACTAGTTGGCGGTGTATCTGACATCAAGTCCAACACAGTACCCAGAGGAATATCAGGTACTTCATCCCATCCCACATGCTCTTCCAAGACATAACTTGAAGGATAATACTCCCACACTAATCCCAGATTGTAGTGAGGCACCTCGTCCTTGTTTGGTTCTCGTATAAATTCAGGGAAGAGGTAGCCTCCATTTCAACAGTTTTTCCAGAAACATTAAGGAAGACCTCCGTGATATTTACCTGCCTCACGCAGGTTCCTTCAGTGGGTGGAGTAGTGATGGTGGGTGAAGTAGTGATGGTGGGTGAAGTAGTGATGGTGGGTGAAGTAGTGATGGTGGGTGAAGTAGTGATGGTGGTGGGTGAAGTAGTGATGGTGGTGGGTGAAGTAGTGATGGTGGTGGGTGAAGTAGTGATGGTGGTGAGTGGAGTAGTGATGGTGGTGAGTGGAGTAGTGATGGTGGTGAGTGGAGTAGTGATGGTGGTGAGTGGAGTAGTGATGGTGGTGAGTGGAGTAGTGATGGTGGTGAGTGGAGTAGTGATGGTGGTGAGTGGAGTAGTGATGGTGGTGAGTGGAGTAGTGATGGTGGTGAGTGGAGTAGTGATGGTGGTGAGTGGAGTAGTGATGGTGGTGAGTGGAGTAGTGATGGTGGTGAGTGGAGTAGTGATGGTGGTGAGTGGAGTAGTGATGGTGGTGAGTGGAGTAGTGATGGTGGTGAGTGGAGTAGTGATGGTGGTGAGTGGAGTAGTGATGGTGGGTGAGTGGAGTAGTGATGGTGGGTGAGTGGAGTAGTGATGGTGGGTGAGTGGAGTAGTGATGGTGGGTGAGTGGAGTAGTGATGGTGGGTGAGTGGAGTAGTGATGGTGGGTGAGTGGAGTAGTGATGGTGGGTGAGTGGAGTAGTGATGGTGGGTGAGTGGAGTAGTGATGGTGGGTGAGTGGAGTAGTGATGGTGGGTGAGTGGAGTAGTGATGGTGGGTGAGTGGAGTAGTGATGGTGGGTGAGTGGAGTAGTGATGGTGGGTGAGTGGAGTAGTGATGGTGGGTGAGTGGAGTAGTGATGGTGGGTGAGTGGAGTAGTGATGGTGGGTGAGTGGAGTAGTGATGGTGGGTGAGTGGAGTAGTGATGGTGGGTGAGTGGAGTAGTGATGGTGGGTGAGTGGAGTAGTG
The DNA here is from genome assembly GCF_038502225.1 of Cherax quadricarinatus. Taxonomy (NCBI): domain Eukaryota; kingdom Metazoa; phylum Arthropoda; class Malacostraca; order Decapoda; family Parastacidae; genus Cherax; species Cherax quadricarinatus. The sequence goes on from NC_091379.1 coordinate 17,092,622, forward strand.
ATGGTGGGTGAGTGGAGTAGTGATGGTGGGTGAGTGGAGTAGTGATGGTGGGTGAGTGGAGTAGTGATGGTGGGTGAGTGGAGTAGTGATGGTGGGTGAGTGGAGTAGTGATGGTAGTGGGTGAGATAGCGACAGTGGTGAGTGGAGCAGAGAGAGAAAGAGAAAGAAAGAGAGAGAGAGAGAAAACAGCAAGACGTCTCATCTCTCGCCTGGACCAATCCTGGATAGCTCTGTCATTTCAGCAGAGCCTTCAACACAGGAGGGATGTGGGTGGCCTTACTGTTATGTATCAGTTAACCCTTAAACTGTCCAAACATGGATCTACATCAATATTGTCAAAGTACCACACTTGGATCCACTTCGAGGACAGCGTGAAACAAGTTTTTATGCCACAAGATGGGCAGAAAGCAGCAACTTCACTCTGGCTGTACCCTTCTCCAGAACATCACTCCATCTGAGATCATATATACCCAGGATGACTCGAGTATGGAACACTTTCGTACAGGATAATGATGTCAACGAGGTAAAGTCAGTTGATCAAATGAAAATGCTGGCCCTCAGATGGCTCCAACTTCATCCTGTTCCCTACTTGTATGTCTCATAGCAATAAAAATGCTTTCAAATGAGCTGATGTAGGTAACAGCTCTTAGCTTGCCAATTAAGTTAGGAATCCTTAACCTGTAAATAGCTTGTCAATAAAGCTAGGGATCCTTAACCTTGTCAAACCCTGTGTAAAAAAAAAAAAAAAAAAAAAAAAAAAAAAGTCAGAGTGAGTGAGTGAGTCTCCTCAGTGATTACCTTCATGGTAGATCTCTAAGGGTAGTTCTCAATGGAACAGAATCAGCAAGACATCCTATCGGGGCAAGTGTTCCACAAGGAAGTGTTCTGGTACCATTGTTATGGAATGTCTACATAATGACCTTCATCTCGTCCCAGAATCCCATGCAAATGCAGATGACTGTACACTGACATTTACTTATTCAAGAGAAGAAATGCCAGCTGCTCTAAGCTACATCAATCACCATCTCAGAGCTATATCAGCTTGGGGAAATAGATGGCAAGTAACATTTGCACCAGAGAAAACACAAATAATGATGATCTCTAGGCACCAAGATGGTAATGCCGGTGTAGTAGTAAGGATGAATGGGAGGGTGTTGGCACCTGGGGAAGAAGTTGATATCCTTGGGGTGAAATTTGACTCCAAACTGACCATTAAAAACCACGTTGTAAATCTTGCAAACAAGGCAGCCAGGAAGCTTACAGCACCTCGCCATATCTCGCATCTGCTTGACAGCAGGGGTTGCAAGATTTTGTACGAGGGACAGTTACGCTCACACCTTGAGTATGCTCCATTTTCTTGGTTCACCTGCCCCCCTTCTCATCTGCGACTCGTAAAGGTTTGCAGTTCAACCCACTTTGCACACAATTCCATACTAATTCTCTCCCTTTTTACCACAGGGTTGGCACTAGAAGCTTTTTAGGGGTCCATGGTGACTTACAGTGGACCCCCGGTTAACGAACTTTTTTCATTCCAGAAGTATGTTCAGGTGCCAGTACTGACCGAATTTTTTCCCATAAGGAATATTGTGAAGTAGATTAGTCCATTTCAGACCCCCAAATATACACGTACAAACGCACTTACATAAATACACTTACATAATTGGTCGCATTTGGAGGTGATCGTTAAGCGGGGGTCCACTGTATTTTGCAGTTACAAGCACTAAAAACACTGGGATAATGTGAAATGTACCGAATGTATGCGTAGATGTGACTGCACTGGCTGGCTTGTAAACACTGGCACTGAGGCCACATGTGGGACGCTTCCCGGACGAATCATGTAAAGAGAGTTTTTTATCATGAGGATAGGCAAAATTTTTGCTTTCAAATGCTTCGTATGGCGGATTTAACGCGATGCATTCGTAAGACGGGGGTCCACTGTATTAATGTAAAATAAGACATTTAACCCCTTGACTGTCGCAACCCCAAATCCTGAGGTGTCTCCTGGTGTTGCAAAAATAAAAAAAAAAATTACTTATGAAATGATAGAGAATCTTTTCCCGATGGTAATGACACCAAAAGAAAGAAATTTGATGGAAAACTGACGGAATTACTCTAATGAAGTTAGTGACCTCGGCGATATTTACGAATCAGTGGTTTCATCCACTTTGAGCCCTATTTTTGGCTAATTCCGTTGTTCCAGTCAACCAAACTCACAGCTATTTCTTTAGAACTCCATTTTTTCTATCGATTGAGTACAAGAAATAGCCCATTTACTGATTTCAACTACTCAAAAACATGGTCAGAAATTTGCAATTTGGCCAATTTCACGAAAATTAAAAAATATGACAAGAAGAATGTAAGCAAACTGGGTGGGGAGCGCCGTATTAAAAAGATGAGGAGCTGTATAGCAAGTTTTGGTCATAACTTGAAATCACCGTATTAGCGGAACGCCATAAAGCAGGGCCCTACTGTAGTTTATAAGCAAGGGGGCTAGTAATCCCTTCTGTATAAATTACTAAATGTAAAACAGATCAACTTTATAGTATTCTTCTTTTTAGGTCACCTTGCTTTGGTGGGAGATGGCCAGTATGCTGGAGAAAAGCACAAGTTTTTTTTTTAGCATGCTGGCTGTCTCCCACCAAGGCAGGGTGATTCGAAAAAGAAACAGTTCAGATGTCCCTCCAAACAGCAAATAGTATCCCTATCCCTTCTTTAGAGTGCAGGTACTGTACTTCCCGCATCCAGGACTAAAGTCTGTCTAGCCAGTTTCCCTGACTCCCTTTAAAAAATATTATTTTGCAGGCCTTGAGAAAGTCGAGAAAGAAACGTGCCATATGTAGGGGCTCTTATCGATCACCACCACAACCACGATCCAACCGGTACGACTTATACATGAACTCTTCTCCCTCACCACGAGCACCACCACCACCACCACCACCACCACCACCACCACAATCTAGGGTATGTAAATAACACTGATCCTGACTCTTCACAAACATTTATTAAGGGGCCAAAGTTTCTTACATATTGAACAGTATCATAAATTTTGTATACAATTAAGAGATTCATAAAAGTTGCACTTTTATCTTATGTGAACGTAAAGCTTAGAAATGTTAGGTAAGACACATATGCAACAGTTAGGTATCTTTATTTCGAAACGTTTCACCTACACAGTAGGCTTCTTCAGTCGAGTACAGAAAAGTTGATAGAAGCAGAAGATACTTGAAGACGATGTAATCAGTCCATCACCCTTAAAGTTTTGAGGTGGTCAGTCCCTCAGTCTGGAGAAGAGCATTGTTCCATAGTATGAAACAATATTGTTTCAGACTATCGAACAATGTTCTTCTCCAGACTGAGGGACTAACCACCTCAAAACTTTAAGGGTGATGGACTGATTACATCGTCTTCAAGTATCTTCTGCTTCTATCAACTTTTCTGTACTCGACTGAAGAAGCCTACTGTGTAGGCGAAACGTTTCGAAATAAAGATACCTAACTGTTGCATATGTGTCTTACCTAACAACCTGTCGGTATTTTATACCATTTTAATGTTCAAAGCTTAGAAATATTATGCTTTTAGATAGTGTTTCCAGGAAGATGTGAGGAATGTTTTGAGTGGTAGTGGCTTGAGCATCTAGCAAGCATGTGTGAGTGTGTTGGATCAAACTGAGTTAACCCTTTCAGGGTCAGTCCCATTGTATCACGGCTTTGAAGCCATGGTATCAGTCCCATGGTACAACGCCACGAGCTCGGCTCACTCATATAAGCTGTGAGCAGTAAATTTGGGTCTAGACATGAGAGAATGGGTCTGTGTGGTAAGTGTGCATCATATAAAAAAATCCTGCAGCTCTCAGCGCATAATGAAAAAAAACTGCAACCGTGTTTTTGGTTTAAAATAGCAACTTTGCTGTGTATTTTCGTATAGTTTTTATGATTGTATTCTCGGTTTTTAGGTCTCATTTGATAGAATGGAAGATATATTAGAAAAATAAGAGATGATTTTGAAAGTGGCTTGAAATTGAGCTCAAAGTAGCAGAAATGTTTAATTTTTTTCCAATTAGTGTCCAACTGGTAAGTCTGATACACGTTTAGGAATGTACTGACATTATTTATACAGTTATTACAGTATTTATACAATTATTACAATAATGCAGTAGTCTGCATAATGGTAAATCTTTTATGTGAATAAAAATTCAAAATTGAAAGCAAGCAGAATATAAAAGGGTCCTGGAGACATGACTGAGGAACAGAGGAAATATTTATGTAGTGCCAGGAATGTCTGCATTATTTATTCTGGACCCTATTTTGAAATTGGCGATTATTAAATTTTGTGTGAAATTGGCAAAATTACTGATTTCTGATCACTTTGTTGGGTAATTAATATAGGTAGGTGGGCGGTTTCTTGTACAGGTCAGCCATCACTAATCTGGCATCGTCGGGACCTGTAGGGTGCTGGATTAATGACGTTGCCAGATTGCCCAATTAACCCTTTGGCTGCTGCAACCTCAAATCCTGAAGTGTCTCCTGATGTCGAAAAATATTCGAAAAAAAAAAATTCTTATCAAAATCTTAAGATTAATTTTTGATTATTTTAAACCCCCAAAAAATTTTCACGATCAGTACTTACCGAGATATAGAGGAGTTAGGTTAGCAGAAAATGAGCTGCGTATGACAACAGCGGTGAATGCCGCTCACCCAGTAAACTTTGGTTTACTTCCATTCGAAGGTTTTTTTTTTTTTACTATTTTATTTTTTTCACATAACTTATGTGGCCTGTGAGACCTAAGTATGCTGCAATGTATATATATACACTTGTTGTATGTAACACAATAATCGCACAAACATTAGTATCTATATTATTTACAAAACTTGTTTACACAAACGAACAATATACAGGTCTCTCTCAATATTCGCGTTTTCAACTTTTGCGAGCCTCACACATTCGCGAATTCCCAACCGCCAAATTCCCAGCTGCCAAACCATATTTAAGTTTCCCGCCACCTGCGAGTCTCTACTACCCTCCCTCCAACCCCCGCAACTGGAACCCAGCCCTCCCACCAATGAGTGTTTTGTTTGTTCATTATTTGCTATTAAACTACAGTATAAATAATGTAAACCCATTCATGACTGCATATTGGAATGGCTATTCGGACAGGTATTAGACGGTGACATCATGTGTTTACTCTTGAACACAGCAAAGAATCAAACATTTCTGCTACTGCTAATAATAACAATAGTAATAATAATAATAAATGCGATAGAATTGAAGGAGGAAATTGTACAAAAAATACGAGGGAGTGGTTGACACATCGTCAGTAAGTGTGGCTTTGTTTATGCTGGAGTGAGCATTAGTCTCCGTGCTCTTCCAAACATTTCACAATAATTCATTGTGTTTGGTGCTTGTAGATTGAGTGCAACTGGAGTTGTAGAGGCAGTGGTTGAGGAAGCGGTTGAGGCAGTGGGTGAGGCAGCGGTTGAGGCAGTGGGTGAGGCAGCGGTTGAGGCAGCAGTTGAGGCAGTGGGTGAGGCAATGGTTGAGGCAGTGGTTGAGGCAGTGGTTGAGGCAGCAGTTGAGGCAGTACATTAGTACTAGTACATTACGTAGTACAGTACATAGTACATTAATAATATATACTATTATTATTTATAACATATATGTTATTAAATACCACTGCCTCTATCATTGCCTCTACCATTGCCTCAACTGCTGCCTCTACCATTGCCTCAACCGCTGCCTCGCCCACTGCCTCACCCACTGCCTCACCCACTGCCTCACCCACTGCCTCACCCACTGCCTCACCCACTTCCTCAACCACTGCCTCTACCATTGCCTCAACCGCTGCCTCTACCATTGCCTAAACCGCTGCCTCTACCATTGCCTCAACCGCAGCCTCTACCATTGCCTCAACTGCTGCCTCAACTGCTGCCTCAACTGCTGCCTCAACCGCTGCCTCAACCGCTGCCTCACCCACTGCCTCAACCGCTGCCTCACCCACTACCTCACCCACTACCTCACCCACTGCCTCAACCACTGCCTCACCCACTGCCTCACCCACTGCCTCAACCGCTTCCTCAACCACTGCCTCTACCACTCCAGTCGCACTCAATCTACAAGCACCAAACACAATGAATTATTGTGAAATGTTTGGAAGAGCATGGAGACTAATGCTCACTCCAGCATAAACAAAGCCACACTGACCATGTGTCAACCACTCCCTCGTATTTTTGTACAATTTCCTCCTTCAATTCTATCGCATTTATTATTATTATTACTATTGTTATTATTAGCAGTAGCAGAAATGTTTGATTCTCTGCTGTGTTCAAGAGTAAACACATGATGTCACCGTCTGATACCTGTCCGAATAGCCATTCCAATATGCAGTCATGAATGGGTTTACACTATTTATACTGTAGTTTAATAGCAAATAATGAACAAACAAAACACTCACCACACTGGTGGGAGGGCTGGGTTCCAGTTGCGGGGGTCGGAGGGAGGGTAGTAGGGACTCGCAGTGGTTGAGGAAGTGGAGGCAGTGGTGGAGGCAATGGTATTTAATAACATGCATGTTATTAAAGCATAACATGTATATATTTAGTACAATTTACGACGTTTTCATGTATTTTATGATTATTCATTATTCAACAAGTTAAGGAAGCAGTATTGTAATATATTTCCCTACAATATATTGGGGCACCAAACATTCGCAATTTTTCAACATTCGCGAGGCTCTTGATCCCCTAACCCTCGCAAATGTTGAGGGAGACCTGTAAAAAAAAATTTATTACTGAGCAGTTTTCGTCAAAGTATTAGCGGGCAGTTGTGTTAGGTAGTTATCCTAGGTAAATGGTCATGTGTCATCATTCCTACCTATCTTTCTTTCTTTCTTCATTCATTCATTCTTTCTTTCTTCATTCTTTCCTCCCTTCTGGTTTCTATAATGTATATACACATATATAGTCACTGGACACTTATATAGAGGTGCAATTATTATCTTCTGGAAGCTTGTGTTTTGTGTGTGTGTGTACTCACCTAGTTGAGGCTGCAGGGGTAGAGTCCTAGCTCTTGGCCCTGCCTCTTCACTGCTCACTCTTCACACACACACAATGTGTGTGTGTGTGTGGACTCCTAAATGTGCTGAGGTCAGGGTCTGGCAGCTGTCAAAATGACATTACTGGCTGTCAACACCAATGGGGTCGCATGTCTTCCTCCCCACCTCCTTCTAACTACCTACCATTCTTTCTTTTCCTCTCTTTCTTTCTTCCTCTTTTCTTTTTCTTTCTCATTTTTTATCTTTCTTTCTCTTTCTTACTGTCTCTTTCACTTTCTTTTTCTTTCTTTCTTTCTTTCTTTCTTTCTCCTTCATTCTTCTGGGCATTGCTTTCGATCACAAACTCCTCAGAAACATGAAATTGATCTTCACAGACACTTCCATCTGTGTTAGAGCATCACTTGGGAAGAGAAAAGTCCCAGATTCGCTGGGAGTCACGTATTTCCTACTGCTAGGCATGCTGAACAAGGAATACTGAAATGGCATTCCCACAATGCACCACTGGCTCCCCGATTTTTTTTATAGTGTGCACACTGACCATGGAGGCCCATTCTCTCACATGTGGGCCTACCAGCTTTCTCCTGCTTGATTTGAAGCACTAGAATTTTGGCGTATTAATACGTCAAACACATTGACTTGTAAGACGTATGTATATGAAACAGTCAAAGGGTTAATGCCCTATTTTTGGCCCATTCCATTGTTCCAGTCTACAGAATTCATAGCTATTTCTCTAGTATTCCTTCTGTAGTGTTGTTTAAATTCAGCAAGGTTTATACAAGCGTTGCACTGAATCTACACTTCAGTGCAACTCTTGCAAGAACAGATCTTGCAAGGGTTCCTGCAAGATCTGTTCTTGTTTCTGGTTTGTTATACAAAATGGCTACCTGGTTTATTATGCATTATCCCTTTGACTGTCGCAGGCCCCTTTCTGAGACTGTCATTCTATGTTGCAAAATATTCGAAAAAAAAAATTATTTTTTCTTATGAAAATGATAAGATATTTTTCTGATTGTTTTAGTAAAAAAAAAAAGAAAAAAAAATTTTTTGCCATCAGTACTTGCCGAGATATAGAGGCATGAAGTTGGTAGAAAATGAGCCGCGTATAGCAACAGCAGTGACTGCCGCTCACCCGGTAAACTTTGGTTTACTTGTATTTGAAGGTTTCCTGTTGTTTTCACTATTTTATTTTTTCACATAACTTATGTGGCCTGTGAGTCCAAAGTAAGGTGCAATGTACATATATACACTCGTATACAACACAGTAAATGCACAAACATAATTATCAATATATTGTTTACAGAACTTGTTTACACAAACAAACAATACAAAATTTTTTTTATTACTATTGTTCTATAATATATATACAAATGTACAGTCATTGGACATGTTCCTAGAAGTTCTGCAGCTTGTGGAACTCTTTGAAACATGGTGTCATACACAATGGTGTTTTACACTCCTTACACATAAAACGAGTGTGTCTGCATTTTTGTGAGCATTGGCAGGCAGTTGTGTTATGTAGTTATCCTAGGTAAATGGTCGTGTGTCGTGTGGCATCATTCCTTCGTTCCTGCATTCCTTTCCTACCTTCCTTACTTTTTTTCTTCCTTCCTTTCATCTCGTCCTTCCTTCCTTCCTGCCTTCCCTTCTTCCTTCCTTCTGGTTTCTATAATATATATACACATATATAGTCACTGGATACTTTCATATAACTGCTATTATCTTCATTCAGCAAGCTTGTCTTGTGTGTGATTGTGTGGCTTATAATTGTTTTGTGTCAGCTGTCAAAGTGACATATTGTCTCATTACTCACTCCCCCACTTACCACCTTTCAAAACAATGGGGGTCGGATGCCGGCTTCCCCTCCATTCTATCTAATTATTTTTCTCTCTCTTTCTCCGTCATTCTTCCTTCTCCTTCATTCTTCATTCTCCTTCATTCTTCCTTCTCTCTCATTCTTCCTTCTCTCTCATTCTTCCTTCTCCTTCATTCTTCCTTCTCCTTCATTCTTCCTTCTCCTTCATTCTTCCTTCTCCTTCATTCTTCCTTCTCTTTCATTCTTCCTTCTCCATCATTCTTCCTTCTCCTTCATTCTTCCTTCTTCATTCTCCTTCATTCTTCTGGTATCCTGGGCATTGCTTTTGGTCTCTAACTCCTCAAAACCATGAAATTGATCTTCGCTGACACTTCCATCTGTGTTAGAGCATCACTTGGGAAGAGAAAAGTACCAGATTTGCTGGGGGAGTCACGTATTTCTTACCGCTAGGCATGCTGAACAAGGACGACTGAAATAGCATTCCCACAATGCACCACTGGCTCCCCAATATTTTTTATATGGTGCACACTGACCATGGAGACCCATTCTCTCACATGTGGGACTACCAGCTTTCTCCTGCTTGATTTGAAGCTGCCAGAATTTAAGCGTATAAATACGTCGGAAACAGTGGAGCGTAAGACGTATATATACGACCAAAACAGTCAAAGGGTTAAAACCCATCGACTACACGATGATCTTTAAGGATCTTAATAGAAATGAGTCATTTTGTATAACTTTTTTGGGTTATCCTAAGTTCTCTACATACATGCTGCTATGTATGATAATCTATGTAACTGTATTTGTGTACAGTGGTACCCCGAGTTTCGAACCCTCTCTGTTCCGGAAGGCTGCCCAAGCACCGCCACCAAATAAATTTGTTCCCACAAGGAACAATGCAAATCAGACTCCACCTCAGATCCCCAAAAATACACCTACAAAAGCACTGACAACAACACCTACATAATTGGCCGAGTTGGTTGCAGTTCGAAACTTGGGGTACCACTATATTCAAGGTACTTTTCATCATGAAACTAATCAAAATCATATCTATTTCTGCAATATGTCTTCCATTCTGTCAAATGTGATAAAAAAAATGAGAATACAACTGTTGTCATAGAAACAAAAAAAAATGAGAATACAACTGTTGTGATAGAAACACAGGCCTTATCTCTAGGCTTTATTGAACATAGAATCTTCATAGTACTTCTGCAACAACAAAATATAATGACTAGTACATCTAATAACTGCTTCTACAGGGATTGTGATGTCTTGCATATGTCAAGAGGAAAGTTATAACTACAGGCCACATATTTAAACTCACCATGTAATCTGCATCACTAATATATGGATATAAGAGAAGAGAATCACACACCATGTGTTGGCGCCCATGACACACACCAAACTGTTGTTGTTGTTAAGGGCCCCAAGAGGTGGTGCAGTATTATCCTGCTGCTGCTCCCCACAGGAGCAGTATCACTACAATCTCCCCCTTCTAAAATATCAGAAACAGTAATCTCCCAAACTGTTAGGTGGGCAACGTACACGTCCCGACCTTCGTAGCCCTTGAGCCTCTTCACCAGGTTCAATATTTTCCAGCGGGGTTCCGCTGGAAAATATTGAACTGCTGGAGCAGAATCCTCTATTTCCATACGGGTAGTCTCAAGGGGCTTTCCAGGAGAAAACGAAGCATCTTTCACATCTATTGGTGTATCTTGAGATTCCACACTAATGGGGATTTCAACTGGGGCTAAATGTCTTATAGATACTGTAGTCTCTTCACCATTTTGGTAGCGAATGTGGGCGTAATGTGGATTAGCTTGCAGGAGCTCTACCTCTTCCACTAAAGGATCCGTCTTGTTCATCCTACGGTGACTTCAGGAGAACGGGTCCAGGATGACATAACCAAGTGGGCACGGAGGCTCCCGTAGAGGAATGACGTGAATAGTTGAGGAGTCTTTCATGAGGGGTTGCATTAGTAGCTGTGCACAGCAATGATCTAATAGAGTGAAGAGCATCAGGTAGGACAGTTTGCCAGTGTTCAGCAGGTAGATTGCGCAACTTCAGTGTCATTGTAACTGGCTTCCATATAGTACCATTGAACTGCTCCACTTGACCATTGCCTTGAGGGTTGTAGCTTGTTGTTCTGCTGCAGGCAATACCTTTGCTAGCCAGAAACTCCTGAAGTTTGTTACTCATGAACGAGGATCCCCTGTCTGAATGGATATAAGCTGGCATACCAAAAATAGAGAATAACTGTGAAAGACAACTAATAACAGTTGAAGCAGTCATATTTGCACAGGGGAACACAAAGGGAAACCTTGAATATTCATCTACTATGTTAAGGAAATACCTATTATGATTTATGCTTGGTAGAGGTCCTTTGAAATCTATATTCAGTCTCTCGAAAGGCTGGGTGGATTTTATGAGATGAGTCCTCTCTGGCTGATGAAAGTTTGGCTTGCACTCTGCACATACTCTGCATGCTCTGATCACTTGTCGCACATCTTCCACTGAGTAGGGCATGTTCTTTGATTTGACAAAATGGTACAGACGTGTAACTCCTGGGTGACACAAAGCCTTGTGAAGCGCTGAGAGTGATTGCAAATCATGACATGCTGCTCCACAGTGGGACCTAGAGAATGCATCAGGTGAGATGTTCTCTTGACCCGGTCGGTACAGAATATCAAAGTCATAACACGATAGTTCCATCCTCCAGCGTAATATCTTGTCATTCTTTATCCTACTTTTGTGCTTCTTGTCGAACATATACATCACGGACCGTTGGTCAGTCCTTATGGTGAAATGTCTACCAGTTAAATAATGCCTCCAGTGGCGAACTGCTTCTATTATGGCCTGGGCTTCCTTTTCTACAGCAGCGTAACACTTCTCTGATCCTTGAAAAGTTCTCGAAAAGAAGGCTACTGGTCGTCCTGCCTGAGATAAGACTGCAGCAATGGCAATGTGAGATGCATCCGTTTCTACTTCAAATGGTAGGGACTCGTCAATGGCTTGAACTACTGAGTTTTCAATGTCCTGTTTGAGAGTATGGAAAGCGGCTTCTGCTTTCTTTGTCACAGGAAATGTGGTAGCACTCAATGGGCGGACTTTACTTGAATAGTTGTAGATCCATTGTGAGTAATAAGCAAAGAGACCAAGAGTTCTTCGGAGTGACTTTTTGTCTTGAGGCATTGGAAGTTCCCGTAGAGGCCGTAGTCGTTCAGGGTCTGGGAATATTGAACCTCCTTCCACTACATAACCAAGGATGCTAAGCCTTTTAGTTGAAAAAGTGCACTTTTCCTCATTGTAACTGATATTTTTCTTCTTGGCGGCTTCCAAAAACTTATCAAGGTTTGCATCATGTTCCTCCTGGGTCTTGCCACAAATGGTAACATTATCTAAATACGCATAAGTTCCCATGAGTTGCTCTTCCTGAATGAGTGAATCCATAATTTGTTGGAAGCAGGCTACCCCATTGGTGACTCCAAAAGGGACTCTGGTAAACTGATACAGGCCATCACTAGCCTGAAACGCTGTGTATGGTTTATCTTCATTCCTTATAGGGACTTGATGATAGGCACTCTGTAGATCAATTGTGCTAAACACATAGTACTGAGCAATTTTGTTCACTGTATCATCAATTCAAGGTAGAGGGTACCCATCAAGAAGTGTAAATTTGTTGATTGTCTCGGAGTAATCAATAGCCAGTCTCCGTTTCCTATAATCATCCTTAACAAGAACAACCTGTGCACGCCAAGGGGAATTATTCGGTTCTATAATACCCTCCTTCAGCAGCCTCTGAGTTTTTCTCAATGAACATCCGATCCTCGTAAGAATAGCGGCGTGACTTAGCTGATATAGGATGGCAGTCCGCAGTAAGATTTGCAAACAGCTTTGGTGGGTCTACCCTTAAAGTGCTAAGTCCACAGACAACAAGAGGAGGCAGTTCACCTCCATATGTTAAGGTGACACTATCATGCAGCTTCTGAAAGTCCTGACCAAGGATAACATCAGAGCACAGTTGTGGCAGAATAGCTAAATGTACATCTTGATAATCCTTTCCATCAACTCTGAGATTTACCTTACAAAACCCTAAGGTCTGAATAGAGAGAGATGTTGATGCCATGGAAATGGCACCTGATGAGTGATGTACAGTCAAGGAGTGGTGTTTAACTAAGTCAAGGTTGATGAAACTCTCTGAGCTGCCACTATCAATAAGACCATCTACTTCTGTTCCTTTGATGAATGCTTTCACAACTGCCTTTGACAGTGAATTTGGAGTAGCCGCAGAAGTCACTGTTGCTAGAGTCGCATGATCACTGGAATGTGTGGAGGCACTAGCTCTTGTTGATGCATTAGCACGACATACTTTAGCAAAGTGACCTTTCTTGTGGCATTTATGGCACATTGCTTCACGAGCAGGACACTTTGGACGTGGATGTCTTGAAAAACCACAAAAGAAACACACCGTACCTGCTGCTGCTGTCACTGAGGCAGGTTCCACAGTAACTTCATTGCAAGAGTCTTGGTCAGGAATTGCAGCACTTACCACTCGAGAAGGCTGAGTGGTACTGTATACTTCAGAATTCTTCTGGGCTGAATCTAGAGCTCTTGCCTGGTCAAAGGCAGTGGCTAAGTCGAGAGTTTTATTCTCCAATAAACACTGCCTTATTATTGGTGATTGCAGGCCACTGATAAAAGCATCCCTGATGGACTCTTCACAATACTGAGCAGCTGTCACTGCTTGGAAGTGACAGTCCTTACCTAAAATTTTCAGTGCTTGAAGGTATTCCTCTAAGGATTCATCAATCTGCTGGCGGCGAGTTGCAAGGCGATAGCATGCAAAGATTTCATTTGTAGGTTTAATATACTGAGACTTGAGGGTTTTGATAGCATCTTCGTAGGTATTACACTCAGAAATAGCCTCATATATCTTAGGTGACACAAAATTGATAAGCAGACTTAGTTTATCTAGATCTTTTTTAGGAAGGGCTCCCAAGAAGTTTTCGAAAGTCTTAAACCAGTGCTTCCATTTCTGAGCAGCCGTTGATAAGCTGGGGTCACAGTCTAGCCTCTCAGGTTTCAGTAAACGCTCCATGTTGTGATGTAGTCTAGTGCAGGATCACCACCAGGTAGCCCAGGATTCTATGTTCAATAAATTGTTGTGATAGAAACACAGGCCTTATCTCTAGGCTTTATTGAACATAGAATCTTCATAGTACTTCTGCAACAACAAAATATAATGACTAGTACATCTAATAACTGCTTCTACAGGGATGGTGATGTCTTGCATATGTCAAGAGAAAAGTTATAACTACAGGCCACATATTTAAACTCACCATGTAATCTGCATCACTAATATATGGATATAAGAGAAGAGTATCACACACCATGTGTTGGCGCCCATGACACACACCAAACTGTTGTTGTTGTTAAGGGCCCCGAAAGGTGGTGCAGTATTATCCTGCCGCTGCTCCCCACAGGAGCAGTATCACTACAATAACCATACGAAAATACACCGCTAAGGAGCAGCTAATGGCTGAGAAGTGAACTCCGTTATTTATCGTCTGATTTCTTTCATTTTTGGTGTACGTTAAGATGCATCTTTCCATCGTACATTGCCCAAGTTTCAATAAGATAGCCCAAGAAACAACTGAGAAAAAAATGGTGCATTACAAGTGTATATCACAGTTACCCCTGTGCTGCACTCTGTTTTCTCTAATATAAGCCCCCAAGACAGGGATAGGAGGATGGTACTTGTATCCCATATCATCTTCATACCTTCATTGAACCGCTCAGTATTATGCCAAATAGTATTCATTCTGGAGTATTTACCATGTTTTTATGTTTTATATTGTTTATTATGTCATATTAGATCAGTTGTAAATAAGTAAGTAAATGAGCCATAGTGTTGATATTAGCGTAATAATAAAGCATATTCCCCTGCATCATGAGACTGAGTTTATGGCAACCGACAGTGGCTTCAAAGCCACCTTATCTTTTATGGACAATGTACTGTGTATGCTTTACACAATGAGAAGTATTTTTTTTATTTGCTGGAACCATGGCTAGGGCTAAAAGTAAGCAGGTTACAACAAAAAATGGAGAAAAAGAAATTGGAATGACTTATGCAGCAAGTAGCGCCACTAAACAGTAGCAGTAGGTTGGTGTGGCGACCCTGGAAATTTGAAATTATGGTACCCAAAATTAGTGCCGGATTACTGATGGAACTGGATGACTGATTGACGGATTAGTGATGGACGACCTGTACTAGCAAAATAGCTGAGTTTTGTCAACTGGAACAATGAAATTGACCAAAAATAGGGCTCAAAAAGAAACAAAAAATTATTTCTTTGTAAAGGTTGCAATGTGTAATTACAATTTTGGTTTGCTAAGTAGTACAAAGAAAGCTACCATCATGCTGGGGCATTTTGGGCAGACTAATCCTAGTACGTACAGTTGTACCTCGGGATACGAACAGCTCAAAACTCGAACAGTTATGTAAGTGTATTTGTAAGCATATGAGAAGTTTTTACAAAGGAGAAGTGATGCAAGGAGGGAAGAGTATATGGAGAAAAAGAGAGAGGTTAAGAGAGTGGTGAAGCAATGTAAAAAGAGAGCAAATGAGAGAGTGGGTGAGATGTTATCAACAAATTTTGTTGAAAATAAGAAAAAGTTTTGGAGTGAGATTAACAAGTTAAGAAAGCCTAGAGAACAAATGGATTTGTCAGTTAAAAATAGGAGAGGAGAGTTATTAAATGGAGAGTTAGAGGTATTGGGAAGATGGAGGGAATATTTTAAGGAATTGTTAAATGTTGATGAAGATAGGGAAGCTGTGATTTCGTGTATAGGGCAAGGAGGAACAACATCTTGTAGGAGTGAGGAAGAGCCAGTTGTGAGTGTGGGGGAAGTTTGTGAGGCAGTAGGTAAAATGAAAGGGGGTATGGCAGCCGGGATTGATGGGATAAAGATAGAAATGTTAAAAGCAGGTGGGGATATAGTTTTGGAGTGGTTGGTGCAATTATTTAATAAATGTATGGAAGAGGGTAAGGTACCTAGGGATTGGGAGAGAGCATGCATAGTTCCTTTGTATAAAGGTAAAGGGGATAAAAGAGAGTGCAAAAATTATAGGGGGATAAGTCTGTTGAGTATACCTGGCAAAGTGTATGGTAGAGTTATTATTGAAAGAATTAAGAGTAAGACGGAGAATAGGATAGCAGATGAACAAGGAGGCTTTAGGAAAGGTAGGGGGTGTGTGGACCAGGTGTTTACAGTGAAACATATTAGTGAACAGTATTTAGATAAGGCTAATGAGGTCTTTGTGGCATTTATGGATTTGGAAAAGGCGTATGACAGGGTGGATAGGGGGGCAATGTGGCAGATGTTGCAGGTGTATGGTGTAGGAGGAAGGTTACTGAAAGCAGTGAAGAATTTTTACGAGGATAGTGAGGCTCAAGTTAGAGTATGTAGGAAAGAGGGAAATTATTTCCCAGTAAAAGTAGGCCTTAGACAAGGATGTGTGATGTCACCGTGGTTGTTCAATATATTTATAGATGGGGTTGTAAGAGAAGTAAATGCGAGGGTCTTGGCAAGAGGCCTGGAGTTAAAAGATAAAGAATCACACATAAAGTGGGAGTTGTCACAGTTGCTCTTTGCTGATGACACTGTGCTCTTGGGAGATTCTGAAGAGAAGTTGCAGAGATTGGTGGATGAATTTGGTAGGGTGTTCAAAAGAAGAAAATTGAAAGTGAATACAAGAAAGAGTAAGGTTATGAGGATAACAAAAAGATTAGGTGATGAAAGATTGGATATCAGATTGGAGGGAGAGAGTATGGAGGAGGTGAATGTATTCAGATATTTGGGAGTGGACGTGTCAGCGGATGGGTCTATGAAAGATGAGGTGAATCATAGAATTGATGAGGGGAAAAGGGTGAGTGGTGCACTTAGGAGTCTGTGGAGACAAAGAACTTTGTCCTTGGAGGCAAAGAGGGGAATGTATGAGAGTATAGTTTTACCAACGCTCTTATATGGGTGTGAAGCATGGGTGATGAATGTTGCAGCGAGAAGGCTGGAGGCAGTGGAGATGTCATGTCTGAGAGCAATGTGTGGTGTGAATATAATGCAGAGAATTCGTAGTTTGGAAGTTAGGAGGAGGTGCGGGCTTACCAAAACTGTTGTCCAGAGGGCTGAGGAAGGGTTGTTGAGGTGGTTCGGACATGTGGAGAGAATGGAGCGAAACAGAAAAACTTCAAGAGTGTATCAGTCTGTAGTGGAAGGAAGGCGGGGTAGGGGTCGGCCTAGGAAAGGTTGGAGGGAGGGGGTAAAGGAGGTTTTGTGTGCGAGGGGCTTGGACTTCCAGCAGGCATGCGTGAGCGTGTTTGATAGGAGTGAATGGAGACAAATGGTTTTTAATACTTGACGTGCTGTTGGAGTGTGAGCAAAGTAACATTTATGAAGGGGTTCAGGGAAACCGGCAGGCCGGACTTGAGTCCTGGAGATGGGAAGTACAGTGCCTGCACTCTGAAGGAGGGGTGTTAATGTTGCAGTTTAAAAACTGTAGTGTAAAGCACCCTTCTGGCAAGACAGTGATGGAGTGAATGATGGTGAGAGTTTTTCTTTTTCGGGCCACCCTGCCTTGGTGGGAATCGGCCAGTGTGATAATAAAATAAATAAAATTTGTAAGTGCTCTTGTAAGTGTGTTTTTGGGTGTCTGAAATGGATTAATCTACTTTACATTATTCCTTATGGGAACAAATTCGTTAGGTATTGGCACTCGAACCGCCTTACTTTCGTATCCCGAGTTACCACTGTACATAATAACTACTGAAATCTAGACAAGATAAGACTGGTTAACTTTTATTAAAATCTTTATTTGATCTTAATACTAGAAATAGAGGTGATTTTGATTGGTTTTACTATGAAAAGAACCTTGAAATGGACCTAAAAGTAGGGGAAATGTTTGATTTTTGCCGATGTTCAAAAATAAACAAATGATGTCATTTTCTAATAAATGTCCAAGTAGCCATTCTGATATGCAGTCATGAATGGGTTGATGTTATTTATACAATTATTACAATATTGCAGTAGTCTGCATAACAGTAAATCTTCTATTTTTTGTTTGAATAAAAATTCAAAATAGAAAGCAAGAGTAATATCAGAGGGGCCTGGAGACGTGACTGATGAACAAAGAAAATGTTATTTTAGAGCCAGGAATGTCTGCATTGTTTATTCTGGACCCTATTCTGAAATTGTCATATTTTTTAATTTTCGTGAAATTGGCTAAATTGCAAATTTCTGACCTCGTTATTGGGTAGCTGAAATCGGTAAATGGGCAGTTTCCTATACTCACTCATTAGAACAAATGGAGTTCTAAAGAAATAGCTATGAGTTTGGTCGACTGGAACAATGGAATTAGCCAAAATTAGGGGTCAGAGTGGGCGAAATCGCCGATGCGTAAATATCGCCAAGGTCACTAACTTCGTGAGAGCGTAATTCCATCAGTTTTCCATCAAATATCGTTCTTTCAGTGTCATTACAATCAGGAAAATATTCTCTTATCATTTCATAAGATTTTTTTTTTTTTTTTTGGGAAATTTTGCATCACCAGGAAACACCTCAGGATTTGGGGTTGCGACAGTCAAGGGTTTAAAGGTTTAAGGTGGTTGTCTGCAGTTGATCCTCAGGCACAAACATCATAGGTGAGGTAGAGATATATTAATGAGTGGTATAGGGTATTGGAGTGTCA
The DNA here is from genome assembly GCF_038502225.1 of Cherax quadricarinatus. Lineage (NCBI taxonomy): Eukaryota > Metazoa > Arthropoda > Malacostraca > Decapoda > Parastacidae > Cherax > Cherax quadricarinatus. Next base: position 17,111,225 of record NC_091379.1, read on the forward strand.
TTTGGGGTACATAGTATCATATTTTGGAAAGGATGCCTGCTAATTTGGAAATTTTCTTGGATATATGCTGGATGGGCATATATCCTGGTGGGCAAAATCATCGATACATAAATATCGCCAAGACTGCTAACTTTGCAAGAGTATAATTCCATAAGTTTTCAATCAGATTTTTTACTTTTGGTTTCATTTCCTTCAGAAAAAGATTCCCTGTCATTTCATAAGATTTTTTTTTTAATGGACCTTGTGAGCAATTCTCAGATCAGGGGTCCTGAACCTGAAGGGGTTAATAAGAATACAGTGGACCCTCGACTAACGCTATTAATCCGTTCCTGAGAGCTCATCGTTAGTCAAAATAATCGTTAGTCAAGTTAATTTTCCCCATCAGAAATAATGGAAATCAAATTAATCCGTGCAAGACACCCAAAAGTATTGAAAAAAAAAATTTTAACACATGAAATATTAATTTTAATACACACAAACTGAAGAAGACATGCACAGTTACATGACACTTACCTTTATTGAAGATCTGGTGATGATTGATGGGATGGGAAGAGGGGAGTGTGTTGATGGTCTTAGTGTTTAGAAGGGGAATCCCCTTCCAAGAGGACTTTAGGTGGCATGTCCTTTTTCGGGGTTACTTCCCTTCTTCTTTTAATGCCACTAGGACCAGCTTGAGAGTCACTGGACCTCTGTCGCACAACATATCTGCCCATAGAGGCCTGTACCTCCCGTTCCTTTATGACATTCCTAAAGTGTTTCACAACATTGTCAGTGTCACCATCAAACACTTGTTCAGGTTTCAGTCCTTCACTGTCTATGTACTCCTTGAATTCCTGCACATATTTTTCAGCTGCTTTTTGGTCCAAACTGGCAGCCTCACCATGCCTTATCACACTATGTATGCCACTACGATTCTTAAATCTCTCAAACCAACCTTTGCTGGCCTTAAATTCACTCACATCACCACTAGTTGCTGGCATTTTTCTAATTAAATCGTCATGCAACTTCCTAGCCTTTTCACATATGATCGCTTGAGAGATGTTATCTCCTGCTATCTGTTTTTCGTTTATCCATACCAGTAACAGTCTCTCAACATCTTCTATCACTTGCGATCTCAGTTTCGAAAACATAGTTGCACCTTTGGCAAGAACAGCTTAATTGATTGCCGTTTTCTTGGCCACAATAGTAGCGATGGTTGATTGGGGTTTTGTGTACAGCCTGGCCAGCTCGGAGACATGCACTCCACTTTCATACTTAGCAATGATCTCTTTCTTCATATCTATAGTAATTCTCACCCTTTTTGCTGTAGGGTTGGCACTAGAAGCTTTCTTGGGGCCCATGGTGACTTATTTTGCAGGTGTAATCACTAAAAAGGCTGTGATAATATGAAATGTTCCGATTGTATGCTTGGAAGCGACCGCAGTGGCTGGCTGGCTTGTAAACACTGGCCAGAAGTGGACGCGTCTCAGACGGAAGGAATAGTGTTGGCCGAGTTTTTTAGCGCTAATCGAGGCAAAAATTTTTGCGATAAAATGTATCGCTAGTCAGATTTATCGTTAATCGATGCCATCGCTGGTCGAGGGTCCACTGTACATTTTTGCTGCAATACAGTGGTGGGCACAGTTCTGCTAATCAACACACTTCTCATACCAACAATAACTAAACCAACCAGGCTCACTGAAACAAGTGCAACCATAATAGACCACATATGGACCAATATATTAGCCCCCCTTAAATCAGGGATAATCACAGATAGCACTACAGACCACTACCCTACCTTCCTCTTGACAAACATTAGTAAATCACCACTTGAATACAACAAAGTCTCATTTAGACTCCATGATGAGGCCTCAATAAGGAAGTTCACAGCTGACCTAGAGACTGTTGACTGGCCTACAGAATTCTCCAAGGCCAATGGTATTGATGACTGGACAGACATTTTTCTTAACAAACTACTTAGACTATACAACAAACATTGTCCTATAAAAACGAAACAGATCACAAACAAACGGCTTGGTTGCCCATGGCTAACCAGCACCATTCTGAAATCCATTGATAAGAAACACCAATATGAAAAGCAATATAGACAGGGCTTAATACACAAAGATATTCTTAAACACTATTCATCAGTCCTCACCAAAGTAATAAAGAAAGCCAAACAACTATACTACTCCAGTAGATTCACTGACACAAGAGGAGATATAAAAAAGACCTGGAAAACACACACTCAGATTCTAGGGACCCACAAACTGAAAAAAAAACCAAGAATATTGTCCTAACTAAACCTAATGAAACACGACTGCAACCCACTGACACAGCTAACAAGATAAACGACTCCTTCTCAACCATAGGTTCTAATCTCGCCAATAAAATCCCACGTACCAATGCCCATGCCGGGGACTACCTAGATGGGAATTTCCCAAATTCCTTTTATCTTGCTCCAACTGAGCCCACGGAAGTCACCGAGATTATAAAGTCACTTAAAAATAACTCAGGGAATCTGTCTCATGTCCCACCATTATTGTACAAGAGAGTGGCCCATGTCCTCTCGCATACTATCTCATTACTTTTTAACAAGTCACTAGAAACTAGCACCTTCCCGAAACTACTCAAGACGGCAAGGGTTACACCAATACATAAAGGTGGTGACCCTACAGATTTAAACAACTATAGGCCAATATCAAACTTACCATTGCTATCCAGAATCTTTGAGAAACTCGTGCACAGGAGACTACAGTGGACCCCCGGTTAACGATATTTTTTCACTCCAGAAGTATGTTCAGGTGCCAGTACTGACCGAATTTGTTCCCATAAGGAATATTGTGAAGTAGATTAGTCCATTTCAGACCCCCAAACATACACGTACAAAAGCACTTACATAAATACACTTACATAATTGGTCGCATTCGGAGGTGATCGTTATGCGGGGGTCCACTGTATATTCATTTATAACATCACAAAACATACTCAACCCCTGCCAATTTGGATTCAGGAAAAATAAAAGCACTAACGATGCAATCATAAAAATGCTAGATCTGCTTTACACAGCATTGGAAAATAAGGAATATCCACTGGGAATTTTTATTGACCTAAGAAAAGCTTTTGACACAGTAGACCACGGCATCCTACTCTACAAACTTAACTTGACCATTATTGTATAAGAGGCCATGCACTTGCATATTTCAAATCTTACCTTACTAATAGGTATCAATATGTCACCATTAAAGACACAGCATCAACAACACAGCCACTTGATACTGGAGTTCCGCAGGGAAGTGTCCTTGGTCCCCTGCTCTTCCTCATATACATCAGTGATCTTCCAAACATATCTCGACACCTGAACCCCATTCTCTTTGCTGACGACACGACTTATGTCATCTCTCACCCTAATCTTGCCACCCTCAACACCATTGTTAATGAGGACCTGATCAAAATATCGACTTGGATGACAGCCAATAAACTTACGCTTAACGTTGACAAAACCTACTACATTATGTTTGGTAGCAGAGCAGGAGATGCGCAAATTAACATTAAGATCGACAACACTCTAATTGCCAGGCATAATGAGGACAAATTCCTAGGCCTATACCTTGACAACAACCTGAACTTCAGCACCCATATCCAACACACAACCAAAAAAGTATCCAAAACGGTTGGGATCCTCTCCAAGATACGATACTACGTGCCGCAAACTGCCCTTCTCACACTATACCATTCACTTATATATCCATACCTCACCTATGCTATCTGTGCTTGGGGTTCAACTGCAGCAACACACCTAAAGCCAATAATAACCCAACAAAACAAAAAGCCACAGTAAGAATAATCACTAAATCCCATCCCTGGCACCCCCCCCCCCCCACTCTTCATAGATCTAAACTTACTCCCTGTTCAGTACATCCACACTTACTACTGTGCAATCTACATATACAGGACCTTAAATTCCAATATTAACCTTGACCTAAAATGCTTTCTTGATAGTTGTGACAGAACCCACAGGCACAACACCAGACACAAACATCTCTATGACATTCCCCATGTCCGACTAAACCTTTACAAAAATTCAATGTATGTCAAAGGCCCTAAAATCTGGAACACCCTACCTGAAAATTCCAAAACTGCAGACACATTCATCACCTTCAAAACTACCATCAGAAAACATCTTATCTCCCTGATACACCCTGTCAACTAATAATACGAATACCACCTGGTGGTTCACACTTACCCATTTGACCATAAACAGAAATATCAATCTCAATCTCAAAATAATGAATCTTAACTAGTCATAAGTTGGCCTGTGATACTCCAATACTGAAACTATGTATAGTGCCAAAACAAAAACATTCACATTGCTAAACTCACAACTAGTATTTAGTCACTTAGCCATAATACCAACTTACCTCATAATTTTGTAATATTTTAAACTTAAGATTTAATATAAGTCTGCCCGAAATGCCTAGCCATGCTAGGTGTTCTAGTGGTACACTCTGTAATTATTATTTTACTACATGTAAACCACACAATAACCAAATTCTGTAAACTCAGCATTGTAATCCTTATAGAGAATAAACTTTGAATTGAATTGAATTGAATCCACTAACCGCTAATAGCGGAACTGTTTAGCAGATTAGCATTTCCGCTAACTTCAGAAACCATTAGCGGATCAATTAGCTTCCGCTTAATAAAGTTCCGCTAACTTTGAGTCCCCTGAAAAAAATTCATACGTTGTTGGTAGTTAGAAAGCAGTGCCTTTTCAATGGTGCACATGTTTGTTCCTGTTTGTTGTGGGCATTTCTTCAACAGTCAGTCAGGCATGCTATTGGCTGACTACGTCTAAACGTGACTTGTCAACGCAGCAACAGCATCTGAGCAGCATTGTTATAGTCTTAGTGTCAGCAATCACCGGGGTGCGTTGTCACTTATCATTATGAACAGGGGAGATGATTCTGTTCCACCTGAGGGTGTTGTTGACTAGTCTGCAGCTGCTGTGGTTGAAGCAGAGGTCGCTTAGGCTGAGGGCTAGGAGTCGCAGAACTCATGGCCCCACCTGGATGACTATTTTGTCCTCAACTCAAGGGATACGAAGAACGCCAATATTTTGTACTTCCTGTTTGTCATGTGCCAGCCCAAGGAGACCATCATTAAGGGACAGGCAGCAAACCTCTACAACTTGAAATCACATGTTAAGAGGAAACACCCAGCACATGCCATCAAGTTTGAGGAGAGAATCAATGCTAGATCTTCCCATGGAAAACACTGGCAATCTTCTTGTGGCAGCGCCACTAGCAGGAGCAGCAGCCAGTCGTCAAAGCTGCCTGCAAAGAGTACGCCAGACCACCATTTGTGAAGCGTTTGTTGCTGCTGGCACTAGCATCTGTCAGTCTGTGGTGGACACAAAGATTGTGGACCTATTCGTCTGCAACATGCTGCCGCTGCATGTAGTGGAATCCCCCCACCTTTGTCAGCCTGATCAAGACGCTGAACCCCACCAAGGCGTCAGTGTCCTGCTCTGTTACACCCTTTGTTTATTTTAAGGAGGAAATTTCTACTTGTTATTTTGGCAATGATACAGTGGAACCCCGAGTTTCGAACTGCTCCCAACTCGACCAGTTATGTAAGTGCTTTTGCAAGTGTATTTTTGGGGGTCTGAAACAGACTAATCTAATTTACATTATTCCTTATGGGAATAAATTTGTTCGGTAATGGCACTCGAACAGCCTTCTGGAACAAAATGACTCACGAAATCGTAATGACACGATTGCAAACAAACCATACCACGGGCGGGATTGAACCCGCGGTCAGAGAGTCTCAAAACTCCAGACCGTCGCATTAGCCACTGGACCAGCTAGCCACAATAAGATTCGTCCAACTACGTAGTTGGACGAATCTTATTGTGGCTAGCTGGTCCAGTGGCTAACGTGACGGTCTGGAGTTTTGACTCTCTATGACCCCGGGTTCAATCCCGCCCGTGGTATGGTTTTTTTTCTGGAACAAAGAAAGTTCGAAACTCAAGGTTCCACTGTACAGTGGACCCCCAACTTACGATGGCCTCAACCTACGATAAAACCGGCTTACGATGCTTGTCAGCATAAAAATTTGACCCCGACCTACGTTGAAAAACTTGACTTGTATCTTTCATCCCGAATGCAGCCGTCTGGCCCGAGCGCCTCAGCTGAGCTAGTGTGACATTGTTTACAAGCCAGGGTGGACGGTTACATACATTATTCCAGTGTTTTTACTGCTTGTAACTGCTAAATAAGCCACCAGGGGCCCAAAGAAAGCTTCTAGTGCCAACCCTGTGGTAAAAAGGGTGAGAAATGCTATCGTACCATGGTCAGCTGCTGCTGCACCATGGTCAGCTGTGCTACTCAAAGATGTGGAGAGACTGTTGTTGTTGTGGCTTATCGAGAATACCGAGAAACAATTAACCCCAGAGGGTTAGTCACCCAGGATAACCCAAGAAAGTCAGTGTGTCATCAAGGACTGTCTAACTTATTTCCATTGGGGTCCTTAACCCTTTGAGGGTCGACAGGCCCTCTCAGAGACTTGTTCTCAGGATCGGCAAATTTAAAAAAAAAAATTATTTTTTCTTATGAAAAAGTTTTTTTTTTTTCTAAACATTATAGGATAAACAAAAAAATTTTACCATCAATACTTACGGAGATATGGAGGAGTGAAGTTTGTAGAAAGTGAGCCGCGTATGGCAACAGCGGCGACTGCCGCTCGCTCGGTAAACTTTAGTTTACTTGTATTTGAAGGTTTGTTGTTTTTCTCACTATTTTATTTTTTCACATAACTTATGTGGCCTATGAGACCAAAGTAAAGTGCAGTGTACGTATATACACTCGTATACAACACAATAAGCACACAAACATAATTATCAATATATTGTTTACAAAACTTGTTTACAAAACCATTACAAAAAATTTTTTATTACTATTGTTCTATAATATACCAATATACAGTCACTGGACATATTCCTAGAAGTTCTGCAGCTTGTGGAACTCTTTGAAACATGGTGTCATACACAATGGTGTTTTATCTTTCTCCCTCATTCTATCTCTTTCAATCTGTCTCTCTCTTTCTATCTGTCTGTCTATCTCTGTCTCACAGGTACACACAAATATAAGTATACATAGTATAAATTACCTAGGATAACCCAAGAAATCCAGACAAAGTGCTTTACTCTGCTTGAAGATGTGAGTAAATGTGATGACGCAGTCTTGTGGCTCTCTGAGACAGAGAGCTAGACGGATAGACAGATAGACAGGGAGCATGACAGACAGACAGAAATGTTTGTGTACCAGCAGAAACAAAGGGAGGGCGATGTTCATCTAATCTTTTCTTATCAGCTCCACCCTTGTTTACCCTCATCAAACATCAGCTCTTATCAGATGTTATCTCCCCTTATCTTGTTACTGTCATGGGTGAACATTTATTATTACATATTATTATTATTATTATTATTATTATGTATTATTGTTATTATTACATATTATTATTCTTCCTCCTCCTCCTCTTCTTCCTCCTCTTCCTCTTCTTCCTCCTCCTCCTCCTCCTCCTCCTCCATTCTTGGAACAAGTTTGAAGAGCTTGTAGTTCATAATCACTATCACTATCTTCACCAATGCTCACATCTGAGTCTGGGATTTGGGAAAATAGGAGTTTCCTCTTTGATTCATATACAACTGAACATGAACAAGACGGTCCAGCACCAGAGGTGGAAGGCTGTGGGGTTGTCTGGGTTTTCCTCACTATTACCCATATTATGGTCATTAGTTTCTGTCAAAACCTCACCAGATCCTTGAAACTCATCTTCACTGTCACTTCCATCTGTATCAGAACTGTCGCTGGGGAACAAAAGTGTCCCAATTCGCCGAGGAGTGAGGAACTTCTTACCGCCAGGCATGGTGGACATTGTGTACTATGATGGCATTCCCACAATGCACCACTGGGTCCCAGATTTTTTTCCTACTGCGCACACCCACCACACAGACCCATTCTCTCACATCTAGGCCTATCAGCCTTTTCCTGCGAGATTTGACAGCGCTAGAATTTATGCGTACTAGTACGTCGAAAACCCCTGCGCGTAAGCCGTACTAGTACGGCCGAAACCCTCGAAGGGTTAAACTGCCCAAACGTAGATCTACGTTTGCACGCGTAGCGCTCCGACCTTGATTTTCTCCATAAGAAACAATGTAAAAAAACGTAGATCAACGTTCGGAGCGCTACGCGAGCAAATGTAGATCTACATTTGGACAGTTTAAGGGTTAATCTTGTTCCCCAGGATGCGACCCACACAGATTAATTTTATTTCCATTATTTCTCATGGGGAAAATTAATTCGACTTAAGATAATTTTGTCTTACGATGTGCTCTCTGGAACGGATTAATGTCATAAGTCAAGGGTCCACTGTATACAAGATATGATATAGAGTGTAATGACAGTAGTTTGTTGGACTATGTATTGGTAGATAAAAGACTGTTGGATAGACTTCAGGATGTGCATGTTATATAAGGGCTACAGATATATCAGATCACTTTTTAGTGGTATTTACAGTAAGAGTAAAAGGTAGATGTCAGATACAAGGAGAATGGAATCAGCAAGTAAGAGAAGAGTGAAGGTTTTTAAACTAAAGGAGACAGGGTAAGATATAAATAACTATTGGAAGAAAGATGGGCTAGTGAGAATATAGGCAGTGAGGTTAAAGAGGTATGGGGTAGATTTAAGAATACAGTGGAACCTTGGTATACCACCAGCTCCCTACTCGAACATATCTCAGCACTCAACCAAACAAATACTACCTGCCAGAACTCGCTGTAAACTATTTCGTGTTTCTTCGCATTTTTTTTTTTTTTTTTTCATTATTTGTATAAATTATACAAAAACCACCCAGGGAGGTACTACCATCCTGCCAGGTGACTGTGAAACAGAAACCTGTAACTGTTTTACATGATGGTTGGATTGCTGGTTTTTTTTTCTGTCTCATAAACACGCTGGATAACAGGTATATATCTTGCTACTTCTACTTACACTTAGGTCACACTACACAGCCACACATATACATATATATACATACACACATCTAGGTTTTTCTTCTTTTTCTTAATAGCTCTTGTTCTTGTTTTTTTTTTCTCTATTGTCCATGGGGAAGTGGAAAAGAATCTTTCCTCCATAAGCCATGTGTGTTGTATAGGGTGGCTAACATGCCGGAAGCAATGGGCTAGTATCCCCATCTCCTGTACACATTTACTAAAAATGAGAAAAAGAAAAACTTTATAAAACTGGGATGCTGGAATGTGCGTGGATGTAGTGCAGATGATAAGAAAGAGATGATTGCTGATGTTATGAATGAAAAGAAGTTGGATGTCCTGGCCCTAAGCAAAACGAAGCTGAAGGGGGTAAGATAAGATAAGATTTCGTTCGGATTTTTAACCCCGGAGGGTTAGCCACCCAGGATAACCCAAGAAAGTCAGTGCGTCATAGAGGACTGTCTAACTTATTTCCATTGGGGTCCTTAATCTTGTCCCCCAGAATGCGACCCACACCAGTCGACTAACACCCAGGTACCTGTTTGCTGCTAGGTGAACAGGACAATAGGTGTAAGGAAACGTGTCGAAATGTTTCCACCCGCCAGGAATCAAACCCGGGCCCTCCGTGTGTGAAGCGGGAGCTTTAGCCACCAGGCCACCGGGCCTGGTAGGCAAGTTTCAGTGGAGAGAAATAAATGGGATTAAGTCAGGAGTATCTGACAGAGTTAGAGCTGAGGAAAGGATAACAATAATGTTGAAGGATCAGTTATGGAAGGAAAAGACGGAGTAGAAATGTGTAAATTCAAGGATTATGTGGATTAAAATAAGGGTCGGATGCGAAAAGTAGGTCATAATAAGCATGTATGCACCTGGAGAAGAGAAGAGTGTAGAGAGAGAGAGATTTTGGGAGATGTTAAGCAAATATATAGGAACCTTTGAACTAAGTGAGAGAGTAATTGTGGTAGGAGACCTAAATGCTAAAGTAGGAGAAACATTTAGAGAGGGTGTGGTAGGTAAGTTTGGGGTGCCAGGTGTAAATGACAATGGGAGTAGATTGATTGAACGTTGTATAGAAAGGGGTTTAGTTATAGGTAATACGTATTTTAAGAAAAAAAGGATGAATAAGTAGTATACAAGATATGATGTAGGGCTTAATGACAGTACAGTGGACCCTCACCTAACGAATGCATTGCATAACGTTAAATCCGCCTAGCGATACATTTTAACGCAAAAATTTTGCCTCAGCTAGCGCTAAAAAACTCGCTCAACGCAATTGGTTCGAGATGCGTCCACGTGTGGCCTGAGCCTGCCTCACTTGTTCTGTGGGTGCCAGTGTTTACAAGCCAGCCACCACGGTCGCATCCAAGCATACAATCGGAACATTTCATATCACAGCGTTTTTAGTGATTGCACCTGCAAAATAAGTCGCCATGAGCCCCAAGAAAGCTTCTAGTGCCAACCCTACAGCAAAAAGGGTGAGAATTATTATGGATATGAAGAAAGAGATCATTGCTAAGTATGAAAGTGGAGCGCGTGTCTCCGAGCTGGCCAGGTTGTACACAAAACCCCAATCAACTTTCGCTACTATTGTGGCCAAGAAAACGGCAATCAAGGAAGCTGTTCTTGCCAAAGGTGCAACTTTGTTTTCGAAACAGAGATCGCAAGTGATAGAAGATGTTGAGAGACTGTTATTGGTGTGGATAAACGAAAAACAGATAGCAGGAGATAACATCTCTCAAGCGATCATACGTGAAAAGGCTAGGAAGTTGCATGACGATTTAATTAGAAAAATGCCTGTAACTAGTGGTGATGTGAGTGAATTTAAGTCCAGCAAAAGTTGGTTTGACAGATTTAAGAATCGTAGTGGCATACATAGTGTGATAAGGCATGGTGAGGCTGCCAGTTTGGACCAAAAAGCAGCGGAAAAATATGTGAAGGAATTCAAGGAGTACATAGACAGTGAAGAATTGAAACCTGAACACGTGTTTAATTGTGACAAAACAGGCCTGTTTTGGAAGAAAATACCAAGCAGGACCTACATTACTCAGGAGGAAAAGGCACTCCCAGGACATAAGCCTATGAAAGACAGGCTTACTCTGTTGATGTGTGCTAATGCTAGTGGTGATTGCAAAGTGAAGCCTTTATTGGTGTATCACTCTGAAACTCCCAGAGTGTTCAGGAAAAACAATGTCCTCAAGGCTAATTTGTGTGTGCTGTGGAGGGCAAACAGTAAGGCATGGGCCACTAGAGACCTTTTCTATGACTGGTTACACCATGCATTTGCCCCCACTGTGAAAAATTACCTTCTGGAAAATAAATTGGACCTTAAGTGCCTCCTGGTATTAGACAATGCTCCTGGTCATCCTTCAGACATGGCAGAGCGACTTTCTGGGGACATGAGCTTCATTAAGGTCTAGTTTTTGCCTCCTAATACCACTCCTCTCCTGCAGCCCATGGACCAGCAGGTCATTGCAAACTTCAAAAAACTCTACACAAAGGCTATGTTTGAAAGGTGCTTTGTAGTGACCTCAGAAACTCAATTGACTCTAAGAGAGCTTTGGAGAGATCACTTTAGCATCCTCAGTTGTGTAAACATTATAGGTAAGGCTTGGGAGGAAGTGACTAAGAGGACCTTGAACTCTGCTTGGAAGAAACTGTGGCCAGAATGTGTACACAAAAGGGATTTTGAAGGATTTGAGGCTAACCCTGAGAAGCCTATGCCAGTTGTGGCATTGGGTTTGGAGGTTAGTGGGGAGGATGTGGAAGAGCTGGTGGAGGAGGACAAATAAGAACTAACCACTGATGAGCTGCAAGATCATCTTCAACAGCAAGAGGCCAGACCTGAGGAAACTGCTCTGGAGGAGGGGATAGAGAAATTGAGGAAGTTGCCTACTTCAAAGATTAAGGAAATGTGTGCAAAGTGGCTTGAAGTGCAAACCTTTTTTAATGAAAATCACCCTGACACAGCTACTGCAAGCCATGTTGGCAACCTGTACACTGACAATGTTATGAACCACTTTAGGAAAGTCATAAAGGAACGAGAGGTACAGGCCTCTATGGACAGATATATTGTGCGGCAGAAGTCCAGTGACTCTCAAGCTGGTCCTAGTGGCATTAAAAGAAGGGAAGTAACCCCGGAAAAGAACTTGCCACCTCAAGTCCTAATGGAAGGGGATTTCCCTTCTAAACATTAACACCATCCACAGTCTCCCCTCCTCCCATCCCATCAATCATCACCAGATCTTCGATAAAGGTAAGTGTCATGTAATTGTACATGTCTTCTTCAGTTTGTGTGTATTAAAATTAATATTTCATGTGGCAAAAAAAAAAAAAATTTCATACTTTGGAGTGTCAGGAACGGATTAATTTGATTTCCATTATTTCTTATGGGGAAAATTAATTCGGCTAACGATAATTTCACCTAACGTTGAGCTCTCAGGAACGGATTAATATCGTTAAGCGAGGGTCCACTGTAGTTTGTTGGACTATTTATTGGTAGATAAAAGACTGTTGAGTAGACTTCAGGATGTACATGTTTATAGAGGGGCCACAGATATATCAGATCACTTTTTAGTTGTAGCTGCACTGAGAGTAAAAGGTAGATGGGATGTAAGGAAAATAGAAGCAGCAGGTAAGAGAGAGATGAAGGTGTATAAACTAAAAGAGGATGCAGTTAGGGTAAGATCTAAACAACTATTGGAGGATAGATGGGCTAGTAAGAGTATAGGCAGTGGAGTCGAAGATGTGTGGGGTAGGTTTTAAGAATGTAGTGTTAGTTTTCAGCAGAAGTTTGTGGTTACAGGAAAGTGGGTGTGGGAGGGAAGAAGAGCAGTTGGTGGAATGATGGTGTAAAGAGAGTAGTAAGGGAGAAAAGGTTAGCATATGAGAGGTTTTTACAAAGTAGAAGTGATGCAAGGAGGGAACAGTATATAGAGAAAAAAAAGAGAGGTTAAGAGAGTGGTGAAGCAATGTAAAAAGAGAGCAAATGAGAAAGTGGGTGAGATGTTATCAACAGATTTTGTTGAAAATAAGAAAAAGTTTTGTAGTGAGATTAATAAGTTGAGGAAGCCTAGGGAACAAATGGATTTGACAGTTTAAAATAGGAGAGGATAGTTATTAACCCCTTGACTGTCGCAACCCCCAATCTTGAGGTGTTTCCTGGTGTCGCAAAAATTTAAAAAAAAAAATTATTTTTCTTATGAAATGATAGAGAATCTTTTCCCGATTGTAAAGACACCAAGAAAACTAAATTTGATGGAAAACTGACGGAATTACGCTCTCGCGAAGTTAGCGACCTCGGCGATATTTACAAATCGGCGAGTTCGCCCAATTTGAGCCCTATTTTCGGCTAATTCCCTTATTCCAGTCAACCAAACTCGTAGCTATTTCTTCAGAACTCCATGTTTTCTATCGATTGAGTACAAGAAACTGCCCATTTACCGATTTCAACTACCCAATAACGTGGTCAGAAATTTGCAGTTTGGCCAATTTCACAAAAATTAAAAAATATGACAATTTCAAAATAAGGACCAGAATGAATAATGCAGACATTCCTGGCTCTAAAATAACATTTTCTTTGTTCATCATTCACGTCTCCAGGCCCCTCTGATATTACTCTTGCTTTCTATTTTGAATTTTTATTCAAACAAAAAATAGAAGATTTACTGTTAGGCAGACTACTGCAATATTGTAATAATTGTATAAATAACATCAACCCATTCATGAATGCATATTAGAATGGCTATTTGGACATTTATTGGACAATGACATCATTTGTTTACTTTTGAACATCGGCAAAAAACAAACATTTCCCGTACTTTGAGCTCCATTTCCAGGTTCTTTTTATAGTAAAATCAATCAAAATCACCTCTATTTCTATAATATGTTTTCCATTCTATCAAATGAGACCAAGAAAACGAGAATACAACCATAAATGCTATACGAAAATAGACCACAAATTCGGCATTTTAATTAAAAAAACGGTCGGAGTTTTTTTTTCTCATTATGCACTGCGTGCTCCAGGAATTTTTTTATATGGTGCACACTGACCACACAGACCCATTCTCTCACATGTGGGCCTACCAGCTTTCTCCTGCTTGATTTGAAGCCGCTAGAATTTGAGTATATATACGTCAAACACGGTACCTCGTAAGATGTATATATATGGCCGCGACAGTCAAAGGGTTAAGAGAGTGGTGAAGCAATGTAAAAAGAGAGCAAATGAGAGAGTGAGTGAGATGTTATCAACAAATTTTGTTGAAAATAAGAAAAAGTTTTGGAGTGAGATTAACAAGTTAAGGAAGCCTAGAGAACAAATGGATTTGTCAGTTAAAAATAGGAGAGGAGAGTTATTAAATGGAGAGTTAGAGGTAGTATTGGGAAGATGGAGGGAATATTTTGAGGAATTGTTAAATGTTGATGAAGATAGGGAAGCTGTGATTTCGTGTATAGGGCAAGGAGGAATAACATCTTGTAGGAGTGAGGAAGAGCCAGTTGTGAGTGTGGGGGAAGTTCGTGAGGCAGTAGGTAAAATGAAAGGCGGTAAGGCAGCCGGGATTGATGGGATAAAGATAGAAATGTTAAAAGCAGGTGGGGATATAGTTTTGGAGTGGTTGGTGCAATTATTTAATAAATGTATGGAAGAGGGTAAGGTACCTAGGGATTGGCAGAGAGCATGCATAGTTCCTTTGTATAATGGCAAAGGGGACAAAAGAGAGTGCAAAAATTATAGGGGGATGAGTCTGTTGAGTATACCTGGTAAAGTGTGTGGTAGAGTTATTATTGAAAGAATTAAGAGCAAGACGGAGAATAGGATAGCAGATGAACAAGGAGGCTTTAGGAAATGTAGGGGGTGTGTGGACCAGGTGTTTACAGTGAAACATATAAGTGAACAGTATTTAGATAAGGCTAAAGAGGTCTTTGTGGCATTTATGGATTTGGAAAAGGCGTTTTACAGGGTGGATAGGGGGGCAGTGTGGCAGATGTTGCAGGCGTATGGCGTAGGAGGTAGGTTACTGAAAGCAGTGAAGAGTTTTTACGAGGATAGTGAGGCTCAAGTTAGAGTATGTAGGAAAGAGGGAAATTATTTCCCAGTAAAAGTAGGCCTTAGACAAGGATGTGTGATGTCACCGTGGTTGTTTAATATATTTATAGATGAGGTTGTAAGAGAAGTAAATGCGAGGGTCTTGGCAAGAGGTGTGCAGTTAAAAGATAAAGAATCACACACAAAGTGGGAGTTGTCACAGTTGCTCTTTGCTGATGACACTGTGCTCTTGGGAGAGTCCAAAGAGAAGCTGCAGAGATTGGTGGATGAATTTGGTAGGGTGTGCAAAAGAAGAAAATTAAAAGTGAATACAGGAAAGAGTAAGGTTATGAGGATAACAAAAAGATTAGGTGATGAAAGATTGGGTATCAGATTGGAGGGAGAGAGTATGGAGGAGGTGAATGTATTCAGATATTTGGGAGTGGACGTGTCAGCGGATGGGTCTATGAAAGATGAGGTGAATCATAGAATTGATGAGGGGAAAAGGGTGAGTGGTGCACTTAGGAGTCTGTGGAGACAAAGAACTTTGTCCTTGGAGGCAAAGAGGGGAATGTATGAGAGTATAGTTTTACCAACGATCTTATATGGGTGTGAAGCATGGGTGATGAATGTTGCAGCAAGGAGAAGGCTGGAAGCAGTGGAGATGTCATGTCTGAGGGAAATGTGTGGTGTGAATATAATGCAGAGAATTCGTAGTTTGGAAGTTAGGAGGAGGTGCGGGATTACCAAAACTGTTGTCCAAAGGGCTGAGGAAGGGTTGTTGAGGCGGTTCGGACATGTAGAGAGAATGGAGCGAAACAGAGTGACTTCAAGAGTGTATCCGTCTGTAGTGGCAGGAAGGTGGGGTAGGGGTCGGCCTAGGAAAGGTTGGAGGAAGGGGGTAAAGGAGGTTTTGTGTGAGAGGGGCTTGGACTTCCAGCGGGCATGAGTGAGCGTGTTTGATAGGAGTGAATGGAAACAAATGGTTTTTAATACTTGACGTGCTGTTGGAGTGTGAGCAAAGTAACATTCATGAAGGGGTTCAGGGAAACCGGCAGGCCGGACTTAAGTCCTGGAGATGGGAAATACAGTGCCTGCACTCTGAAGGAGGGGTGTTAATGTTGCAGTTTAAAAACTGTAGTGTAAAGCACCGTTCTGGCAAGACAGTGATGGAGTGAATGATGGTGAAAGTTTTTCTTTTTCGGGCCACCCTGCCTTGGTGGGAATCGGCCAGTGTGATAATAATAATAATAAATTGTTCTCTCCATATACTTCTCCCTCCTTGCATCACCTCTACTCTGTAAAAACCTCTCATGTGCTAACTTTTTCTCTCTTAATACTCTCTTTACATCATCTTTTCCACCAATCTCACTTCTTCTCTCCTGCACGCACTTTCCTGTAACCACAAACTTCTGCTGAACACTCTAACACTATATTCTTAAGCTTACCCCATGCATCTTCTACCCCATTGCCTGTATTCTCACTATCCCATCTGTCCTCCAACAGTTGTTTATATCTTACCCTAACTGCCTCCTCCTTTAGTTTATAAACCTTCACTTCTCTCTTACTTGCTGCTTCCATTTTCCTTGTATCCCATGTACCTTTTACTCTCATTGTAGCAACAATTAAAAAGCGATCTGATATATCTGTGGCCCCTCTATAAACATGTACATCCTGAAGTCTACCCAATAGTCTTTTATCTACCAATACGTAGTCCAACAAACTACTGTCATTTTGCCCTACATCATATCTTGTAAACTTATTTATCCTCTTTTTTCTTAAAATATGTTTTACTTATAACCAAACCTCTTTCTATTCAAAATTCAATCCCTAAAATGTGGTATATAAAATTTTTATTATTGAATACATAAACCATATTGTATCAAAACCCATATTGTTCAAAACTGTATTATATAAGGTATTATTGTATGCAACATTTACAGTGCCCCAGAATGAACATTGAGACACTTATGCAACACATGGGAATGGTTTTCAAAACCATACATCACACAGAATGAACATTATTATTATTTTTTCAACAGGTCAGCCATCTCCCACCAAGGCAGGGTAACCCCAAAGAAAGATACACTTTCACCATCATTCACAAATAATCACTTTCTTTGCAGAGGCGCTCAAGTACGACAGTTTAGGTGTCACGTGAAACAGCCAGTATCCTAAACTACTCCTTTATAGTGCAGGCATTGTACTTCCCACCTCCAGGACTCAAGTTTGGCTAACCGGTTTCCCGGAATCCCTTCAAAAATATTACCCTGCTCACACTCCAACAGTTCGTTAGGTCCCAAAAATCATTAGTCTCCATTCACTCCTATCTAACACACTCACTCATGCCTGCTGTATGTCCAGGCCGTTTGCATACAAAACCTCTTTTACCCCCTCCATCCTTTCCTAGGATGACCTCTACCCCTCCTCCCCTCCACTACAAATTTATTCACCCTTCAAGTCATCTCTAAATGATTTAGGTAGCAGGTTGGTAGACAGCAACCACCCACGGAGGTACTACTCCCCTGCTAAGTGAATGTAAAACGAAAGCCTGTAATTGTTTTACGTGATGGTAGGATTGCTGTTGTTTTATCTGTCTCGTAAACATGCAAGATTTCAGGTACATCTTGCCACTTCTACTTACACTTAGGTCACACTACACATACATGTACAAGCATATATATATACATACCCCTCTGGGTTTTCTTCTATTTTCTTTCTAGTTCTTGCTCTTGTTTATTTCCTCTTATCTCCATGGGGAAGTGGAACAGAATTCTTCTTCCGTAAGCCATGTGTGTCATAAGAGGCGACTAAAATGCCAGGAGCAAGGGGCTAGTAACCCCTTCTCCTGTATAAATTACTAAATTTGAAAAGAGAAACTTTTGTTTTTGTTTTTGGGCCACCCTCCCTCGGTGGGATACAGCCGGTTTGTTGAAAAAAAAAAAATCTACACTTCCTCCTAATTTCCACACTACCAATTCTTTGCATAATATTTACACCACACATTGCCCTTAGACACAACATCTGCACTGCCTCCTGCCTCCTCCTTACTGCAGGATTTACAACCCATGCTTCACACCCATATAAGAGTGTTGGTACTTCTGTACTTGCATACGCTCCCTTCTTTGCCTAATTATTATTATTATTATTATTATGCTTATTGCATCTTCAACACTAGTGAGACACTCTTCGTGATTCTAATGTACCTGCACGCCAGCACTATGTGTAAGTTTATTTAGGTACAGGTACATAAATAAGTACAATTATCAGAGTATATGTACGTATATATAAAATATGCAATAACTTTAAAACACTTGAAACTTGGAAAGTTTTCAGATGCCAACATAGTGAAGCAGGAACTGTATAAACAAATTTTTTGTGGGTATAATTTGAAATGTCGACATTAGTGAAGAGCCATAAAGCAGTGCCCTCCTGTATGCTTAATCATAGAATCTTATGGTCAAATTTTGATTATTTCTTTTTTTGCAGGTGGACTCACAAGACCGTGATGTGATACTTGGAAGCTGTGACACAAGTCTGGAGTGTGACTGGCAACTCTGTAGCGGTGACCGAGATTATGTTTTGTTTGATGAGAAAATCGTGGAGGATCACCCTCAGAAAGATTTAAAGAGGAAATCTGGTGTTGATCTCCTGGACATTGTAAGTGTACAGTATTTTGACGGCTCGTGGACACTGACTGACGTGGCTGATCTCTCTGGTGTAACTCTTGCCCAGCTCAAGGACAAGAATCCTTCTCAGGTAAGAACTCTAAACAGTTTCATAAACTATAAGTTATTCTAATTCAAAATGTAAGTGAAAATATTTCTAAACACCAATAGGTTTACCTGGAGTTTACCTGGAGAGAATTTTGGGGGTCAGTGCCCCCGCAGCCCGGTCTGAGACTAGGCCTCATGGTGGATCAGGGTCTGATCAACCAGGCTGTTACTGCTGGCCGCACGCAAGCTGACATACGAACCACAGCCCAGTTGGTCAGGTACTGACTTTAGGTGCCTGTCCAGTGCCTTCTTGAGGACATTCAGGGGTCTATTGGTAATCCCCCTTATGTATGCTGGGAGGCAATTGAACAGTCTTGGGCCCCGGACACTTATTGTGTTGTCTCAGTGTACTCGTGGTGCCCCTGCTTTTTATCGGGGGAATGTTGGATCTCCTGCTGAGTCTTTTGCTTTCATATGGAGTGATTTTCGTGTACAGGTTTGGTACCAATCCCTCCAGGACCTTCCAAGTGTATATTATCATGTATCTCTCTCGCCTGCATTCGAGGGAATACAGATCAAGGACCTTCAACCATTCCCAGTAGTTTAGGTGCGTACATAGACTTTCTATTTATCACATCAAATGTTTTCCACTGAGGTAGGGTGACCCAAAAATGAAGAAACACTTTCATCATCACTCTTCCCAGAGGTGTGTTGATACTACAGTTCAAAAACTGCAACATATCTCCACACCCTCCTTCAGAGTGCAGATACTGTACTTCAGACCTCCAGGACTTAAGTCTAGCTAACTGGTTTCCCTGAATCCCTTCATAAATGTTACTTTGCTCATACTCCAACTGCACATCAAGTCATAAATACCATTTGCCTCCACTTGCTTCTATCCATCATGCTTGCTGGAAGTCAAAGCTCCTCGCATACAAAACTTCCCTCCTGTACTGCATTCTCTCCAAGCCTTTCCAACTTCCACTACAGATTTTTATGCTCTCCAAGTCATTCTGTTATGCTCCATAATCTCTAAATATCTGAACCACTTCAAGAAGCCCTCCTCAGCCCTCTTGAAAAATACTTTTAGAAACCCCACATCTTCTTGTAGTTTCCAAGCTACAGATTCTCTGCATAATATTCACACTGCATATTTCCCTCAGACATAACATTTCTACTGCCTCCGGCCTCTTCCTTGCTACAACATTCACAACCCGTGCTTCACGCCTAATTTATATTTACAACCACTCAATTTGTCATTGCCTTATTAATTAGTCTTAAGTCTGCCCGAAATGCTCTGCATATTAAGGGGCTTTCTGCATGCATACCTAATGTCATTCACCTCTGTAGTCCTATCCACGGTTCCAACGAATAAAAGAAGTGCTTTTCGTTGTGTAAAGTACATACACAGTATACATTGTTCATAAAAGATAAGGTGGCTTTGAAGCCACTGTACATTGCCCTGAGCTCAGTCTCGTGATGCAGGGGATTATGCTTTATCATTATGCTAATGTCAACACTACTGCTTATTTATAAGAACATAAGAAAGGAGGAACACTGCAGGAGGCCTGCTGGCCTATACTAGGCAGGTCCTTTACAATTCATCCCACTAACAAAACATTTGCCCAACCCAATTTTCAATGCCACCCAAGAAATAAGCTCTGATGTGAAAGTCCCACTCAAATCCAACCCCTCCCACTCATGTACTTCTCCAACCTAGATTTGAAACTACCCAAAGTCCCAGCCTCAATAACCCAACTAGGTAGACTGTTCCACTCATCAACTACCCTATTTCCAAACCAATACTTTCCTATGTCCTTTCTAAATCTAAACTTATCTAATTTAAATCCATTACTGCAGGTTCTCTCTTATAAGAACATAAATATGACATAATAAACAATATAAATACCCTAAAAACATGGTAAATACTGCAGAATGAATAATTGGCATAATACCGAGCGGTTCGACGGAGGTATGAAGATGATATGGGATACAAGTACCATCCTCCTATCCCTGTTTTGGGGGCTTATATTAGAGAAAACAAAGTGTAACACAGGGCTAACTGTGATATACACTTGTAATGCATCATAACACTGAAACAAAAAAGCTATTTTCTCTACATAGATTATCATACATAGCAGCCTATGTGTAGAGAACCTAGGATTACCCAAAAAAGTGACTTATTTCCAGTACCTGGCTTGGGCTTGCCATGTATGATTTTTGGTAAATATTTTTTTCTCAGTTGTTTGTTGGGCTATCTTATTGAAATTTGGGCAATATATGATGGAAAGATGCTTCTTAACGTACACCAAAAATGAAAAAAATTGGACCAAAAATAACAGAGTTCACTTCTCAGTCATTAGCCACCTCTTAGTGGTATATTTTACAGAAATAGACATGATTTTGATTGGTGTCACGACAAAAAGAACCTTGAAATTGAGCTCAGAGTAGTAGAAATGTTCGATTTTTGCTGATGTTCAATGAGCTTTCTTGTGTAAGTAAAGTTGGTTAACTTTACTAAGTGTATTCTAACCTAACCACTCTGTAATCCTGCAAACTCAGTAATCCTGCACACTACAGGTCCCAATGATGCCAGATTTGTGATGGCGGACCTGTACTATAAGCAACATTCTTCTTCTTGATTTGCCGGTACTCTCCCAGCCTGGATCTTTTCCAGATGGTGATGCGGCCTTGGCTCCTTGTCATGGGAATATCTGAGACCTATGTCTCCCATGGGAGGAAGTACAATTACCTTCTCATCTTCTGGGACCAACTGTCCCCAGGCCTAGCCCCATTCCCTGCCCTCACAGGACTTGTAGGGAGAAGCTAGGCTTGTGGTCTGCCTTCTTCCCCGCCCCAGGGGGCTCGTGGGAATGGCAGTCTTGTGAGTTGCAGGTGGTAGCAAGCTAATAAGTAACATTTACAGTACTGTAATGTAAGCAACATTTACAGTAGGTCTCCTACTTAACACTAATGCATTCCTGAAAATCATTTGTTACTTGAATGCTTGAAACCTTGAATACAGTGGACCCCCAGTTCACGAAGCCATCAGTATCCGATAAATCCGGTATCCGAAGCATTATATTGCAAAAAATTTGCCTCGGTTCCCGTTACAAAACCCGGTATGCGATAGGATTCGTACGAGACGTGTTCAGTGTTTACAAGCCAGCCAGTGTGCACGCATCTAAGGATACATTCGGTACATTCTATATTATCCATATCACTGTTTTTGGTGCTTGTTTCTGCAAAATAAGTCACCATGGGCCCCAAGAAAGTTTCTAGCGCCAACACATCGAGACCAAGGGTGCTAATGACTATTGAAATTAAGGAAATGTGTGCAAAGTGGCTTGAAGTGCAAACCTTTTTTGATGAAAATCACCCTGACACGGCTACTGCAAGCCGTGTTGGCAACCTGTACACTGACTATGTTGTGAACCATTTTAAGAAAGTCATAAAGGAACGAGAGGTACAGGCCTCTATGGACAGATATGTTGTGCGAGAGAAGTCAAGTGACTCTCAAGCTGGTCCTAGTGGCATTAAAAGAAGAAGAGAAGTAACCCCAGAAAAGGACTTGCTACCTCAAGTCCTAATGGAGGGGGATTCCCCTTCTAAACATTAAAAACTTCGACACTCTCCCCTCCTCCCATCCCATCAATCATCACCAGATCTTCATTAAAGGTAAGTGTTAATTATTCTATTGTGATTATTCTATTGTTATTATTGTTATTATAATTATTATATTGCATTAAACTTAATATATCATATGGTAAAAGTTTTTTTTTTTCATACTTTTGGGTATCTTGCACGGATTAATTTGATTTCCATTATTTCTTATGGGGAATATTGATTCGCTTTCCGATAATTTTGGTTTATGATGAGCTCTCAGGAACGGATTAATATCGTGAACCGGGGGTCCACTGTATATGTGGTCTATAGACACTCGTGTTAAATTCAAAGATGCATTCCTAACCCATAATATTATGCACCTAATTTCATTTTTAACACACCAGCCATCTACCCTGAAGGTAGGGTGACCCAAAAAAGAGAAACATTTTTACCATCAGTCATCAATCACTGTCATTCCAGAAGCATGTTGACATCCCCACGCCTCCTTCAGAGGGAAGGGGAGGGGATGTTGTAAGGCAGTGCAGTGCAGTTTTGTACAGTGCAGGCAGTTTACTTCCCACCTCGAAGACTCGAGTCCAGCTAACTTGTGTGTCTACATCCCTTCATTAATGTTACCTAGCTCGCACTCTGACAGCACGTCAGGTCATAAAAATCACTTTCCTTCACCCTAATACACTTGCACAAGCTGTTTGGATGTCCATGCCCCTAGCTTGGTAGGAAGGTAGGTTGACAGGCAGCAACCACCCAGGGAGGTACTACCATCATGCTTAGTGAGTATAAAACTGAAACCTATAATTCTTTACAATCTTGGTTGGATTGCTGGTGTCTTTCCTTTGTTTCATAAGCAAGATGACAGTTATGTCTGACTACTTCTATTTACACCTAACTCATACTACACAGGCAATTGTGTATGTATATGTAAATGTTCATTTTTCTTTTTGGGTCACCCCACCTCGTTGGGATGCAGCAAAAAAATGTACACAAGGTGCTCCTCAACCTAAGATTGTGTTACATTCCGATGAACCCATCGCAAGTTGAAAAATATCATAAGTCAGATGTGGATATATAATAAATAAGTAAATAAATAACTACTGTCACTGAATCCTAAAATTCAGGGGCCAGTGCATTAACCACTGACCTGTAAATTTTAGAGCTTCCTTGCCATGGGTTCAAACCCAACCCGTTCCGTGCTTTGTTTACAGTTGTGTTGTTATACTTGCCTCACTGATTCTTAAGTGAGACATGTTTCTTTAGAAAAATTAATCTTTATTTTCAGAATGAGAGTGCCTGGGCCACTGCTGTAGCACTGGCATTGTTGGAGAGCAAGTTTAACTCAGTACGTGATGAGTGGAGTCTCTTGGCCAACAAAGCTCGACTCTTTATATCCAACTCTGGTGAAGATGTGGAGGCTCTGTTCAAGGCTGCTCAGTTGTTCTTGGCAACACAACACCAGGAGTAGTCATATCTCAGGGTCTTTTTTTTTAAAAGAGGTTTTTATTTTAACTGCATAACTCACTTTTAAGGACAGATTTTTTTCTTTCAAATAATTTTCCACTTTGTGAATATATTAATAATTTGTTATTGGGGTTTCTTACCAAAGGTCCCCACCAGCATTTAGTAATGATGGATATTAGTTATTCTTGCCAAATAAGTTAATATACTTTTGTTGTGAAGCAGTGGCAGATACAGGTTATAAAGGGTCAATATTGATAACAATATCAATTTAAAGATGTTCAGTTGGTGGGGAGTTTTGCTCTTAATGGAGTAGCAAACCACAAATTAATAAAAATTATAACTTACCATCACAAGATTTTCCTTTCGTTTAAAGGAGCTTTGTGTGGGAGTTGTAATAAAGAGTTTTGCTACTCCAGGTTGGAGAGAGTAAAGCTGCATGTACAACCTGAAAGTTCACTCTCATTTTGTTGAAAGTTGTATGGTTAATTTTCCAGCTTTATATTGCCTATGGCATTATCTATGGTTGCCTCTGAGCTTACTTTTTATTGATTTACATGATTAGTTTGTTGTTTTTCCTCTCAGTATTGATATTCCTAAACTAATCTATAATGCTAATAGGTTGTGGATATTTATATGTTAATAAAATTGTTTGTTTTTCAATGTAATATTTTTTTTATCTCGCGTGTTTTCGTTACTTTTCTACATCCCGGCTAAAATCACTGATTTAGTAGTTTGTACCCATCCCCCCTCCTGTACTAGTCTGTTAATGAAAGAGTCCACTGTATTTATGTATACTGTATTTATATTTTGGCCAGTACAAGTTATTGAGGATTTAGCCACTGTGGTTGGTATTTCCAATATCCTGGAATCCTATAATACATCTTGCTTGGCAGGGAGAGATTGTTGGCTTAGGTTTTTTCAGCCAGTAACAATACAACACTGTATCCCTATATAATCTTGGGTTTCTGAAGTCTTAAACTACTGATACCATCATTAATATGGTTATTGTGACAATATTTATGTTTAGGTCCTCCAATAAATGTCATGGTCTCACCACCTAACTGCAGTCTTTTAAAAGAATATTTCTCATACCATGCCCGTAAGTCTGATTTTTCCCACAACCCTTGAGATCCTTTTTTTTTTTTTTATTATTATTATTATTTTTACCTATGCTTTTATGTTCATCCATTATTTTGTTGGTCAGTACATTGACATTAAGAGTGTATTGACATTGATTTTTTGTGACTGATTTTTATTTTTATGGATCATGGCATTTTTTTTTTTTTTTTGCCACTATTGGCTTTTGTGTCACCACTGCATTTGTAACCCCATTTTCTATGTGCCTCACTTGCTTATTGCCTTTATTTCTCTCTCCATTGCCTCTGTGTCCTACCTTTGCTTTTTATTCTGATGTTATTTGCTGATGTGTAGCACTACATAAAGCAGCATAATTCATATACAGCTGTTGTATAATCTTCCTGTCTTTTTAGTTTTGAGATACAGAATGAGAATGTATAAGATTTATTACAAAGTAGCAAGTTTTAGTTATACTCAGGATGGCATAAGGTTCTCTACATCTCACTGTGTGAAAGACTAGTCTAATAATTTAGTGTTCTTTCTCAACCTGTTATCATAGGACACACTTCCACTAATCCAAGATGGTGAACATTACTTTCTCTTTTAAATTACTTGTGTACTGTGAACCCCTTCACTTGATTCTCTCCATATTGTTTGTCTAGGGCTCCATACATCTCTTACTTGTGATCAACTTACATCAAGCCTTCTGTATCATATGTAGCATGTAATCTATATAAGAATCCTGGGAAGTATTATATGCATGATTTTTCCCCAGAAATGATTATCTACCTTATTTGTAAAGTTCCTATATTATGATTTTATTAAAGTATTCAGAATTTATCAGTGCAACACCTAGGTATCTATTAAATGATAATATTTTGACAACCAGTGACTTTTTCAGTTGAATGTAGAGATATATGATGAAGTAGATGATGAGAAAAATCAGTCCCTCAGCCTGGAAGTTGATGTTCATTACCATAGTCTTGATGACTGTTCAGTACTAGGACAATGAACTCCAGCTTCCAGGCTGATGGACTGATTACCCATCTTCTACTGTAATCTCCTAATAAAGATACCCAGGTGCTGCACATGTGTGTTACTATTCTTTATTTTGATTATTGTGTATCATTATTGCAGTCTATAAGCCTAAAGGTTGTATGTATACATATAGAATATATTATTGATTGTCATCCCATTGTTTTTGTATCCTAAATGTTATTTACTAATGAGTTCTGTGAACTGAGCCAGTGTTTAATACACAGAAGTGTAATAAGCACCAGCCAGTGTCTCATACATAAAGAAAATAAACAATAGGCAGAACACAATATTGTATACGTACTTGCATGCCTCACTGAAGGTGCCTAGATACAAAGAATTCAAGCTACTCTGCCACTGTATTAAATCTGCCTCACATTTCTTAGGCATTGTATACCCACTATGGGTTCAGAGTTCCTCCATGGATGAAATAGTAATACATATTTCATCATATTACTGTTTTAACTAAGTCGTGTGTCCTCATCTTACCTACAGCTTTACTTCTCTGCTGCATGACCTTTATGGATTTGCTGCTTCCCCATGATTATTATATTTGTTTCATCAGCATATATCACTAATGTCTTGGAATATTTTCATTTTTGGTAGTTACAACTAAATACACTAAGAATGGTTGCTTGATGCCAATGAGGAACTCTTTATCCAAGGAATTAGAGCTGTATGACCACTAGAGGCTTAACACTTCCCTATGAATATAACAACTAGATACTTTCCCATATTGTTTCAGTGGGAAACTTAAGATGCAGTCTTCAATTAACTGCACAAATTCTTTTGTCTTGGCAGCAATAATTTTATTTTTGTGATATTTCTTCTTAAGTCAGCTAACACAGTTTTTAGTGATTCCTGTGTTGGGTTTTGAGAGTTTGTTCTATGCAGTCAGTAAATGATCTCTACCTTTTCCAGCTCTCAGGTCTGTCCTGCCTTGATTGATGCTGTTGATACCAGTATTCTAAACTAATGGCACAACAGTAGTTCTCATTTTGAAGTTTAGTTGTGTTGCCTAAGTGACCAGTTTATCCTGTGAGAGGTAGGACAAGAAAGCAGTATCACAGAAATCGCAATGTGTGTGTATCGGACCTCACTGAGAACTGTTACATCACTAGAAAGAAATATTAGTCATTTCATATTTTATTTTTGCTTCATATAGTTAATGTACTCACCACAGTATCTGATGCAATCTCAAAAAAAAAAAAATACTTAAAAATATTGATGAAAACTGTGTTGTAGTCTCGTCTATAAAAAGAGTTCACTCATTTTGATAGTCCTCATTATCTATCCTGTCATCTTTCTAGCATTCTCAGCATTTGCCTTATTGTGTTCTCTAAATGATAAGTCATTTGACATTATTATATATTAGGTTTTTACATATTCCTTTAGTTCTACAAGATGGTCTTTTTGTGTTTTGCATCCAGTGGTCCTTTTGAGTTCTTCAGTAGTTGACATTTGTTACCATTGAACATAGTTATTTTCTGTTGCCCACTGGAAGACTTGTCATCTTCAATTTTTTTTTCATGTCTTATACCTAAGCAATTTTCACACTTACTCTACTACTGTCTGCAAGAGATGATACCAAGCTGTGACTAGTGTTTTTAAGTTATAATTATGAGGTGTCATATAGTGTTTATAAAATGTAGTGGCATAATGTAGGAGCAGGTAGAGCAGCTGCCCGAGGCAGCTTGGTCTAAATGGCAGCAAGAAAAAAAAGAAGGCAGTATAAAAAAAAAACTAACTTTTAAAGTACACTAAGTTTTGTGAAAAATTGCTGCACATCATACAGGAATGCAAATACACGCAAATACGAGCAAATTTTCCTCAAAAAGCGCAATACAGTGATCCCTCAATAATTGTCCGGCCTGAAAGTCGTCCATTTCGGAAATAGTCCTGTTTTTTCGTCAAAATATTGGCTCTGAAATGGTCCGGTAACTCGCTAATAGTCCTTCGTCCCAGACGCATATGCACGGTCTGAGCGGCCTCGGGCCGCCTCAGCCTTTCCTTCCCAGCCAGTGTGCCATTGTTTACAAGTGAGCGACGGTCCCCTCACGTGCTCCAGTGAAATATTTCATATTTCATTTATTTTAGTGCTTGCAAGTTATTTAAGTGCTAAATAAGCTACCATGGCTCCAAAGAAAGCTCCTAGTGCCAAGCCTTTGGTAAAGAAGGTGAGAAATACGATTGAATTTAAGAAAAACATCATTGAACAATATGATAGTGGCGTACGTGTGGGCGAACTGGTCAGGATGTATAACAAATCCCGTACAACCATATCTTCCATCATAGCCAAGAAAAAGGAAATCAAGGACGCTGTTGTTGCAAAGGGGGTAAATATGCTGACAAAAAGGAGATCACCAGTACTCGAAGATGTTGAGAAGTTATTATTGGTGTGGATAAATGAGAAACAATTAGCAGGAGACAGTCTTATGACGTCGCTTATTTGTGAAAAGGCTAGGCAGTTGCATGACGATTTGGTAAAGAAATTGCCTGCAACTAGTGATGATGTGAGTGAATTTAAGGCTAGCAAAGGCTGGTTTGAGAGATTTAAGAAGCGTACTGGCATACACAGTGTGGTAAGGCATGGTGAGACTGCCAGTTTGGACCACAAGGCGGCTGAAAAATATGTGCATGAATTCTAGGAGTACATAAACAGTGAAGGACTGAAACCTGAACAAGTGTTCAATTGTGACGAAACAGGCCTCTTTTGGAAGAAAATGCCAAAGAGGACTTTCATTACACAAGAGGAAAAGGCAATGCCAGGACACAAGCCTATGAATATGAAAGACAGGCTGACGCTAATGTTCTGTGCTAATGCTAGTGGGGATTTCAAAGTGAAGCCGTTACTAGTGTACCATTCTGAAAATCCCAGAGTGTTCAGGAAAAACAATGTTATGAAGAGTAAATTGTGTGTGTTTTGGAAATCTAATAGTAAGGCATGGGTCACGAGGGAAATTTTTGTAGAGTGGTTCAACGAAGTGTTTGGCCCTAGTGTGAAGAATTACCTCCTGGAAAAGAAATTGGATCTCAAGTGCCTCCTAGTAATAGACAATGCACCTGCTCATCCTCCAAACTTGGATGACCTAATTCTGAAGGAGTTTGGGTTCATCACAGTAAAGTTCTTGCCCCCGAATACCACTCCTCTCCTCCAACCCATGGACCAGTAGGTCATTGCAAACTTTAAAAAACTCTACACCAAAGCAATGTTTGAAAGGTGCTTGAATGTGACCTCAGACACTCACTTGACCCTACGAGATTTTTGGAAAGAACATTTCAGTATTCTCCATTGTGTAAGCCTTATAGGTAAGGCTTGGGAGGGAGTGACTACCAGGACTTTGAACTCTGCTTGGAGAAAATTGTGGCCAGGTTGTGTCCACAAGAGGGATTTTGAAGGGTTTGGGGCTGACCCTGATGAGCCTATGTCAGTTGTTAAATCCATTGTGGCACTGGGGGCTTCCATGGAGTTGGATGTGAGTTTGGAGGATGTGGAAGAGTTGGTGGAGGACCACAACAAAGAGCTAACCACTGAGGAGCTGCAAGAGCTTCAGCAGGAACAGCAACAGATGGCAGCTCTGAATCTTGCTGCAGTGGAGGAGGAAGAGAGATGGAGGAAGGTGCCTTCTTCAGAAATTAAGGAGATTTTTGAAATGTGGGGTAGGATGGAAAGATTTATGGAGAAACATCACCCAGAGAAGGATGTTGCAAGCCATATCGGCAACTTGTACAATGACAGAGTCTTGGCCCATTTTAGGGAAGTTTTAAAGAGACGCCAGAAACAGAGCTCTCTGGACAGTTTTTTTGCGAGACAGGACTCCAGTGACTCTCAAGGTGGTCCTAGTGGCATTAAGAAACAGAGAAGAGAAGTAACCCCAGAAAAGCAATTGGTACCCAAGGTGTTGATGGAAGGGGATTCCCCTTCCAAACAGTAATTCATCCAATCAGTCTCCTTCTCCAGTCTTCCATACACAAAGAAGAATCGCCAATAAAGGTAAGTGTTATTCTGTTAATGTTTAATTCATAATGTGCCACTGTATTGTTTATGTACTACATCTATATTTCACGTAAAAAAAAATTTTTGTTTTAATAGTTCTGGGTGTCAGGAACGGATTAATTGAATTTACATTATTTCTTATGGGGAAAATTGATTCGTAAATCGTCCATTTCGATAATAGTCACACTTCCAGGAACGGATTATGGACGATTATTGAGGGACCACTATATATTTAAAAAAAACTTGCAGTACTCAGCCGCATGAGGCAGGCCAAAGCAGCATGGATTCAAGTCCTTGACTAGTTGCAGTGTTGTTATTGATCAATACCACTTGTTCATGGGTACAATAATATATACATTGAATAACACACACACAGTAGGGGACACCGCATGCGCGAGTCATGCCTTCTGTGCTCCGCGTATGTAAGTGTTTTTGAGGGCTACCCAAGTGTTCTGCAAGGGTTGCTAAGTGTATTGGGGTAGTAAACAATTCCCTGAAGCAATTTACAATCTGCCTGAGCCACATAAGTGATCTAGAAAGTAAAACGTGGTGGCGCAGTCAGAGCGGGCAGGCTAGTGTGTGCGCTCAGGCGACGTTGCCACATGTCACCCAAGAAAGATAATAAAGTGAAACAATCGTGTGACCAGTGAAAGAAATACAGTGAATAGGGTACATTATATAACGAGAAGAAATTGAGGTGGATCTACACCAGGACATCACATCAAGCTGGACAATCTACAGGCTGCTACAGCTGCATTGCAAGTATGTACTTTAATCACCTATGCGTGGTTGTTTGGGTGTGGGGTTTCAGGTTCCAATTAACTGCCAAGCTGATTGTGAACGGTCCAACTCCCCTAGCACAATAAAGAATAGGCAATTGGTAATCTATGGAACAAGGCGAGTAAGTTACTATAAGCCTAGGTGGTAGGAAGAGCATAGATGGCAGCATTGTAAGTAGGTGCGGGTCAAGTCACAAGAGGTTATGGTCAGGTAAGTGACCACTGAGACTCCACATAACACTCCAACACACAATTCCACCTACTTTTCAGACAAACTCACACATAATTCCACACAATTACACACACACACACACACACACGCACACACATATACAGACTCACACATACACTCCCCCACCCCTCTCCCACCAACCTCTCACTCCTTCCCCTGATCCCCCCCCCTCTCTCATTCACCCTCCTCTCCACCTCTCCCTCCTTACCCCCCTTCTCCCTCTCCCCCTTCCTTCTCACTCCCCATATTCCCCCATAAATCCCCCTCCCCACCCCTCTCCCATATAGCCACTATCCACAGTTCCTCCTCTACCTTCCCCCCTCACACACACACACACGGACAAACACACTACTAACCTAACACACAGAATTACATAAGTTTTCCATTCTGAGGCAATCAAAATAAAAAAATGGGTTGCCAGAGAGCAGGAAGGAAAACCAAGGGACAGGAGGATGAATCTGCAAAGGAAGATTGGGTAGCAGAGCTCACAAAAAGGGAACATGAATGGGAAAAGAAACTAGAAGAACTTAGCATGAGACTGGAAGAGAGGATAGATATAGAAAGCAAGAAGTGGGAGATGCAAGTCATAGTACCATAGCTAGCATAAGGCTAGGATACAGAGATTAGAAGAGGAACTGAAAAATCTGAAACAGCCTAAAGAACTAAAGAACATTTTGGGAATGACATCAGAGACTGCTACCTCAGTCACAAATAAGGAGACTGTAGGGAAAGAAGGAGTAAAACTGCATGTAGAAGCTCTAGCAGAGGGGACTGTAGTAAATGAAAGAGCTAAGCTATATGTGGAGGCCCTAACAGACCACAGCAGAGCCCAGGGAAAACCGAGAAAAGAAAATGGCAGGCTACTGAGCCCAAGTACAATAGATAGTGGAACTGAAGAAATGAAAGCTGCAATGGAGGAAATTAAATTGAATGAGTGGATACACAAGGATACGCAGTGGAAGAATGAAAGGGAGAGGTCAGTCTTTGTGTATGGGCTCCAGGAAGTTGAAGGAGAAACATATGAAGCAAGAAAACAAGGGGAAAAAAAAGCAATTGAAAGCATCATAAAAGCAATAGGAGAAGAAGACATAACCCAGCTGGAAAATTTTCGGAGAATAGGGGGGTTTGCAAGAAGAACCCGGCCAGTGAAAGTGACTTTTAAGGCAGAATCGACTCGGACCAGGATCCTGCAGGAGAGAGCAAGATTAAGGGACATGCCGGCATACGGGAAGGTGTATCTCGACCGCAACAGAACACAAGAAGAAAGGCAGAAACTGAGAGATGGTACAAAGGTGAAAGGAGGAAAGAGAGGGGATGGAGGAGATAGACAGGAGATCCCAGACCCAGGAAGATCAAATACAGCCTCCCTCACAACTTCCTATATAAGCCCCCCAACCAGGTCAACCCCAGTGCAACCAAACATTCTAAACCAAAACACCCATGCCATATCCAGTGCCCCCACCCACTGCATTACAAACTCCACCCCAACAGCAACCACCCATAGTTCCATATCAGGTCTCCCACTTCCCCAACCCCAATATACCCCCAAGACCACAGTCTTAGAAAAGAAGTTGAAGGTGTGGTATACAAATGCAGATGGAATAACAAATAAGTGAGGAGTGGCATGAAAGAATCAAGGAGACATCCCCAGACATAATAGCACTCACAGAAACAAAACTCACCAGAATAATAACAGATGCAGTCTTTCTACCCGGATATCAAATCCTCAGGAAAGACAGAGGGAGGAGAGGGGAAGGAGGAGTTGCACTGCTCATTAAAAACCAGTGGGATTTTGAGAAAATAGAAGGAATGGATGGCATGGGCAAAAGGCACTACTTAGTAGTAACAATCCAGTCTAAGGGACATATGGTGATGGTATAAACCTTGGTAATAAATACCGACAAGTTGGTTTAGAAAGACACGTAAGCAAACACTATGACATATTTATTAGAAAACGTTTCGGTCCTGGGACCTTGATCACTTCTAACATGTTAGAAGTATGTCATAGTGTTTGCTCATGTGTCTTTCTAAACCAACATAAGGTGATAATTGCAGTAACGTACAACCCACCACAGAACTGCAGGAGGCCAAGAGAAGAATACGATGAGAGCAACAGAGCAATGGTCGACACACTAGCCGAGGTGGCCATAAGAGCACACATGGGGGGGGAGCAAAGTTACTAGTTATGGGTGATTTCAGTCACAAGGAGATTGACTGGGAAAACCTGGGGCCCCATGGTGGTCCCGAAACATGGAGAGCCAAGATGATGGATGTGGTGCTGGAAAACCTCATGCACCAACATATTAAAGACACAGGGAGAGAGGTGAGGATGATCCAGCAAGACTGGACCTTGTATTCACCTTGAGTAGTTCGGACATTGAGGATATCATGTATGAAAGGCCCCTAGGAGCTAGTGATCATGTGGTTCTGTGCTTTGACTACATAGTTAAGCTTCAAGTGGAGAGAGTAGCAGGAATAGGATGGCAAAACCAAACTACAAAAGGGGGAACTACTCAGGCATGAGGAACTTCCTGCAAGACATTCAGTGGGAGAGGGAACTGACAGGAAAACCAGTACAAGAAATGATGGACTATGTGGCAACAAAATGCAAGGAGGCAGAGGAGAGGTTTGTTCCCAAGGGAAACAGAAATAATGGGAAGAAAAGAACGAGTCCTTGGTTCACCTAAAGGTGTAGGGAGGCAAAAACTAGGTGTACTAGAGAATGGAAAAAGTACAGAAGACAGAGAACTCAGGAAAACAGAGATTAGCCGAAGAGCCAGGAACGAATATGCACAGACAAAAAGGGAGACGCAGCGACAATATGAAAATGACATGGCATCGAAAGCCAAGTCTGACCCGAAGCTGTTGTATAGCCACATCAGGAGGAAAACAACAGTCAAGGGCCAGGCAGTCAGACTGAGGAAGGGTGATGGGGAGCTCACAAGAAACGACCAAGAGGTATGTGAGGGGCTCAACACGAGATTTAAAGAAGTATTTACAGTGGAAACCAGTAGGACCCCCCAGAAGTCAGAACAGGGGGGTACACCAACAAGTGCTGGATGAGGTACACATAACCAAGGAGGAGGTGAAGAAGCTGCTATGTGAACTTGACACCTCAAAGGCGGTGGGACCAGACAACATCTCTCCGTGGGTCCTTAGAGAGGGAGCAGAGATGCTGTGTGTGCCATTAACAAAGATCTTCAACACATCCATTGAAACTGGGCAACTCCCTGAGGTATGAGGTATGGAAGATGGCAAATGTAGTCCCAATTTTTAAAAAGGGAGACAGACATGAGGCACTAAACTACAGACCTGTATCACTAACGTGTATAGTATGCAAAGTCATGGAGAAGATCATCAGGAGGAGAGTGGTGGAGCACCTGGAAAGAAGTGTATAATTGACAACCAGCACGGTTTCAGGGAAGGAAAATCCTGTGTCACAAACCTACTGAAGTTTTATGACAAGGTGACAGAAGTAAGACAAGAGAAAGAGGGGTGGATCAACTGCATTTTTTTGGACTGCAAGAAGGCCTTCAACACAGTTCCTCACAAGAGGTTACTGCAAAAGCTAGAGGATCAGGCACACATAACAGGAAAGGCACTGCAATGGATCAGAGAATACCTGACAGGGAGGCGACAATGAGTCATGGTACGTGTTGAGGTGTCAGAGTGGGCGCCTGTGACAAGCGGCGTTCCACAGGGGTCAGTCCTAGGACCTGTGCTGTTTTTGGTATATGTGAATGACATAACGGAAGGGATAGACTCAGAAGTGTCCTTGTTTGCAGATGATGTGAAGTTAATGAGAAGAATCAAATCGGACAAGGATCAGGCAGGGCTACAAAGAGACCTGGACAGGCTACAAGCCTGGTCCAGCAACTGGCTCCTTGAGTTTAACCCTGCCAAATGCAAAGTCATGAAGATTGGGGAAGGGCAAAGAAGACCGCAGGCACAATATAGTCTAGATGGCCAAAGACTGCAAACCTCACTCAAGGAAAAAGATCTGGGGGTGAGTATAACACCGAGCATATCTCCTGAGGTGCACATCAATCAGATAACTGCTGCAGCATACGGGCGTCTGGCAAACCTACTGATAGCATTCCGATACCTCAGTAAGGAATCGTTCAAGACTGTATACCATTTACGTCAGGCCCATACTGGAGTATGCAGCACCAGTTTGGAATCCACACCTGGTCAAGCACATCAAGAAATTTGAGAGTGTGCAAAGGTTTGCAACAAGACTAGTCCCAGAGCTAAGGGGATTGTCCTACGAAGAAAGGTTGAGGGAAATTGGCCTGACGACACTGGAGGACAGGAGGGTCAGAGGAGACATGATAACGACATATAAAATATTGCGCGGAATAGACAAGGTGGACAAAGACGGGATGTTCCAGAGATGGGACACAGAAACAAGAGGTCACAATTGGAAGTTGAAGACTCATATGAATCAAAGGGATGTTAGGAAGTATTTCTTCAGTCATAGAGTAGATAGGCCGTGGAATAGCCCTGAAAGTGACGTAGTGGAGGCGGGAACCATACATAGTTTTAAGGCGAGGTATGATAAAGCTCATGGAGCAGGGAGAGAGAGGACCTAGTAGCAATCAGTGAAGAGGCAGGGCCAGGAGCTATGACTCGACCACAAATAGGTGAGTACACACACACCCACACACAGCAGACTCTTGGATGTCACTACCGCCCGGCTCCGGCTGGGTTACAAGTATCTTTGGCAGGTTAAATCACCACCACCAGATGTAGACCAAACGAAATGTAAACTTTGCCAGATGGACAATTGTTACACCTTGTATCATTATGTACTGGAGTGCAATAAAATTAATGAATTCAAGGACAACTCACTCAGAAATGTTCAAGAAATGGCACAGTATTTCATCCACAGTGGTATATTACAAACCATTCTGGAAAAATACCCTGACTTTGTTCACTGTAAATAAAGCATTAGCACATGTGTGTGTACTCGCCTAAATGTGGTTGAAGGGGTCAGGAGCTGAGTCAACCCCTGCAACCACAATTATGTGAGTACACACACACACACACACAATCATTTAATAATCAGGCATTATCAAGGTCAAATTGGTGTATAGTGGCCTCAATCCATAATTTAGAAATTGCTGACACGTTTCCCGCTGAAGAATTGGGATAGTGTGGAAAACCCTTACAATTCAGCAACAAGGATGGAAAATGGAGGACTGATTCTTCCCAACAGCACACCTTAGCTAAGTGATGCTTACTCATAATGTGCAGTAGTTTTGCATTGGCCATTGTAAATTCTAGCTGTTAGGGTAGTGTTAGTGTGTGTTCCACAAATAATAATTGTGATCCAGTAATCAAATGGTGAATGCTCAGGTCAAATTTTCCTTTCCTTCTATTTATATGATATACATATATTTTTAGTAAAATGCTGTATACTCAACAGACCCCCTCCACCTCTCTCTCTCTCTCTCTCTCTCTCTCTCTCTCTCTCTCTCTCTCTCAGCAGCATTGTATAGCCCTTGTGGTTTAGCGCTTTTTTTTATTATAATAATTCTCTCTCTCTCTCCTTTCAAGTTACAAACGATCATACTGTCCAGTCAATATCTTGTAATTTACCAACATTATTGGTATCAATTTTTATGTTGCAATATTTGATAGGCCCGACTTTGTGAGTGTGTGGGAGTGTGTGTGTGTCTCTGAGGAGAGACATGATGCACCCTAGTGTCTCAAAACCCACTTGGCTCTGAGGTACAACTAACATTGATAAGTATAATAAATTGTTGTATAGTTGTGCCCCCCTCAAATTATGTGGACGAAATCTTTCAGGAATGTTCCTGTGAACCTCATCTCCATAATTTGCCACACAGTTTTGATGATATATCTGGAGTAGTGTTTACCAGTGCTGAGGGAAGTTTGGAGGGCTTCTGAGGGAGGTTTTGAATGGGTTTGTCTGAGCATATTGACACGATCTCTGATGCTTGCAATATAAAGTTCTTTCCTCATATTTAAAGTTTTGGTAATACGAGGGCATCCTAGGGTAATCCTCATTGCTTCGTTCTGCAGTTTTTCCAGCCCTCCAAGCCTCCAGTCAGACACAAAAGCTCTCACTTCACACAGTGAAGGTCCGGGTTCGATTCCCGGCGAAGAGGTGGAAACACTTGGCGTGTTTCCTTACACCTGTTGTCTATGTTCACCTCTGATTCGCTGGTACGCTCCCGGCTCGGGTATTTTCCAGATGGTGACCCGGTTTTGGCTCCCCATCAGTAAAAAGAGTACGTGGGTGTTAGTAGACTGGTGTGGGTCGCATCCTGGGTGTTAGTGGACTGGTGTGGGTCACATCCTGGGTGTTAGTGGACTGGTGTGGGTCACATCCTGGGTGTTAGTGGACTGGTGTGGGTCACATCCTGGGTGTTAGTGGACTGGTGTGGGTCACATCCTGGGTGTTAGTGGACTGGTGTGGGTCGCATCCTGGGTGTTAGTGGACTGGTGTGGGTCACATCCTGGGTGTTAGTGGACTGGTGTGGGTCACATCCTGGGTGTTAGTGGACTGTGTGGGTCACATCCTGGGTGTTAGTGGACTGGTGTGGGTCACATCCTGGGTGTTAGTGAACTGGTGTGGGTCACATCCTGGGTGTTAGTGGACTGGTGTGGGGTCACATCCTGGGTGTTAGTGGACTGGTGTGGGTCACAGTGGGAGACAGTAATGGTGAAGCTGGAGGTGCTGTCCTGGGAGACAGTAATGGTGAAGCTGGAGATTTTGTCCAGGTAGTCGGGAATTATACGCAGGAAGGAATACATATAAATGACCTCATAGGGGACAGGAGCCATAGTAGGGAAACAAGTGTAGTCAAAGATAAGATAAAACCAATATTGCAAACTAGAAATACTGGAGGAAATAGCAAACAAGAGGACTCCACTAGCAATAGTGAGGATATATTACCAAAAACAACTGGTGGGAGCTCCATTGTTGGTGCTAGGGAGGATAGAAGTAAGACAGGGAAACATGCACCAACAGGGAATACAGTCACAGAAACCCAAGGCAAACGGAAACCAAGCCTGTGCACATACTATGCACTCGGTATCTGCTGGCATGGGAAATCTGGAAAAACAGATGGGACGTGCAACTATGACCACCCTAGAAAATGCCATGCCCATATGACAACAGGAAAATGCAAACTCCCTTCCTGTAAGCTTTTTCACCCTGAACTGTGTACCTCTTCAGTACAGGAAAGACTGTGCTATAACTTAAATTGCCAGGCATACCATCTAAAGGGGACAAAAAGATACAAAACATCCAGGCCATGGGAAAACCTGGGTAGCCACAGCCACTCAAGAGGGAGAGTTTTTTTAGTGCCAGGAAGGAAAAAAAACTGGCAGGAAATGGCAGAAATCGTACACCAAATCCAGTCATTCCTGGAGTGGAACCACAGTCGATGGCCTCCACTCCAAACCAACAGATACAGATACTAATGCCGGAAAAAAAATCCCCCCCCCAGTACCAACAATACCACCAGTCCGATAACATTCTTCTTTACAAATATACAGGGTCTAAAGCCAGCAACAAACAACAAAATACCTTTCATCCGTGGACTGCTTGCAGAGGCAAAGGCAATGTTCGCGGCTTTCACTGAGACCCACATAAAGGATCACTTGGACAACGAAATATGGATCCCAGGTTACAACCTATACAGATGTGAGAGAGTGAACAGGCAAAAGGGGGGGGTTGGCCTGTACATTGCAGAGTCACTTGTTTGCACAGAACTGCTAAATGCCTCAAATGATGTAGTGGAAGTTTTAGCAGTAAAGGTCGAGAACCAAAACCTAGTCATTGTGGTAGTCTACAAGCCTCCAGATGCAACATCCCAGCAATTCCAGGAACAGCTGTTAAAAATTGACTACTGTCTGGAAAACCTTCCAGCTCCTGCACCCAACATCTTGCTCCTGGGGGATTTCAACTTAAGGCACCTAAAATGGAGGAATATAGCAAATAATATTGTTGCAGTAATAACACCAGGAGGCAGCTCTGATGAAAACTCACACTCACGTGAGCTTTTAAATCTGCACAAAATTCAATTTAAACCAGCAAATAATAGAGCCTACTAGACTGGAGAATACACTAGACCTCATCTTCACTAACAATGATGATCTGATAAGAAATGTCACCATATCAAAAACAATATACTCAGATCACAACATAATTGAGGTTCAGTCATGTATGCGCGGAGCCCCAGACCGACATAATGAGATTAGTCACGAGGGAGCATTCACCAAATTCAACTTCAATAACAAAAACATAAAGTGGGACCAAGTAAACCAAGTCCTAACCGATATAAGCTGGGAAGATATACTAAGCAACACAGACCCCAACTTATGCCTAGAACAGATTAACTCGGTGGCACTCGATGTATGCACAAGGCTTATTCCTCTAAGAAAAAGGAGGAGTAGATGTAAAACAGAAAGAGACAGGCGCTCCCTTTACAGGCGACGGAAAAGAATAACAGAGCGGCTAAAAGAGGTCAATATATCTGAAATGCGTAGGGAGACACTGGTCAGAGAAATAGCAAGCATCGAACTTAAGCTAAAAGAATCCTTTAGGAGTCAGGAATCGCGGGAAGAACTAAAAGCCATAAATGAAATCGAAAGAAACCCAAAATATTTCGTCTCCTATGCCAAATCAAAATCGAGAACAACGTCCAGTATTGGGCCCCTACTTAAACAAGATGGGTCCTACACAGATGACAGCACGGAAATGAGTGAGCTACTCAAGTCCCAATATGACTCAGTTTTTAGCAAGCCGCTAACCAGACTGAGAGTCGAAGATCAAAATTAATTTTTTATGAGAGAGCCACAAAATTTGATTAACACAAGCCTATCCGATGTTATCCTGACGTCAAATGACTTCGAACAGGCGATAAATGACATGCCCATGCACTCTGCCCCAGGGCCAGACTCATGGAACTCTGTGTTCATCAAGAACTGCAAGAAGCCCCTATCACGAGCCTTTTCCATCCTATGGAGAGGGAGCATGGACACGGGGGTCGTCCCACAGTTACTAAAAACAACAGACATAGCCCCACTCCACAAAGGGGGCAGTAAAGCAACAGCAAAGAACTACAGACCAATAGCACTAACATCCCATATCATAAAAATCTTTGAAAGGGTCCTAAGAAGCAAGATCACCACCCATCTAGAAACCCATCAGTTACACAACCCAGGGCAACATGGGTTTAGAACAGGTCGCTCCTGTCTGTCTCAACTATTGGGTCACTACGACAAGGTCCTAAATGCACTAGAAGACAAAAAGAATGCAGATGTAATATATACAGACTTTGCAAAAGCCTTCGACAAGTGTGACCATGGCGTAATAGCGCACAAAATGCGTGCTAAAGGAATAACAGGAAAAGTCGGTCGATGGATCTATAATTTCCTCACTAACAGAACACAGAGAGTAGTCATCAACAGAGTAAAGTCCGAGGCAGCTACGGTGAAAAGCTCTGTTCCACAAGGCACAGTACTCGCTCCCATCTTGTTCCTCATCCTCATATCCGACATAGACAAGGATGTCAGCCACAGCACCGTGTCTTCCTTTGCAGATGACACCCGAATCTGCATGACAGTGTCTTCCATTGCAGACACTGCAAAGCTCCAGGCGGACATCAACCAAATCTTTCAGTGGGCTGCAGTTCAACGATGAGAAATTTCAATTACTCAGATATGGTAAACATGAGGAAATTAAATCTTCATCAGAGTACAAAACAAATTCTGGCCACAAAATAGAGCGAAACACCAACGTCAAAGACCTGGGAGTGATCATGTCGGAGGATCTCACCTTCAAGGACCATAACATTGTATCAATCGCATCTGCTAGAAAAATGACAGGATGGATAATGAGAACCTTCAAAACTAGGGAGGCCAAGCCCATGATGACACTCTTCAGGTCACTTGTTCTATCTAGGCTGGAATATTGCTGCACACTAACAGCACCTTTCAAGGCAGGTGAAATTGCCGACCTAGAAAATGTACAGAGAACTTTCACGGCGCGCATAACGGAGATAGAACACCTCAATTATTGGGAGCGCTTGAGGTTCCTAAACCTGTATTCCCTGGAACGCAGGAGGGAGAGATACATGATTATATACACCTGGAAAATCCTAGAGGGACTAGTACCGAACTTGCACACGAAAATCACTCACTACGAAAGCAAAAGACTTGGCAGACGATGCACCATCCCCCCACTGAAAAGCAGGGGTGTCACTAGCACGTTAAGAGACCATACAATAAGTGTCAGGGGCCCGAGACTGTTCAACTGCCTCCCAGCACACATAAGGGGAATTACCAACAGACCCCTGGCAGTCTTCAAGCTGGCACTGGACAAGCACCTAAAGTCAGTTCCTGATCAGCCGGGCTGTGGCTCGTACGTTGGTTTGCGTGCAGCCAGCAGCAACAGCCAGGTTGATCAGGCGCTGATCCACCAGGAGGCCTGGTCACAGACCAGGCCGCGGGGGCGTTGACCCCCGAAACTCTCTCCAGGTAAAGTCCAGGTAAACTGGTGTGGGTCGCATGCTGGGTGTTAGTGGACTGGTGTGGGTCGCATCCTGGGTGTTAGTGGACTGGTGTGGGTCACATCCTGGGTGTTAGTGGACTGGTGTGGGTCACATCCTGGGTGTTAGTGGACTGGTGTGGGTCACATCCTGGGTGTTAGTGGACTGGTGTTGGTCACATCCTGGGTGTTAGTGGACTGGTGTGGGTCACATCCTGGGTGTTAGTGAACTGGTGTGGGTCGCATCCTGGGTGTTAGTGGACTGGTGTGGGTCGCATCCTGGGTGTTAGTGGACTGGTGTGGGTCACATCCTGGGTGTTAGTGGACTGGTGTGGGTCACATCCTGGGTGTTAGTGGACTGGTGTGGGTCACATCCTGGGTGTTAATGGACTGGTGTGGGTCACATCCTGGGTGTTAGTGGACTGGTGTGGGTCACATCCTGGGTGTTAGTGGACTGGTGTGGGTCACATCCTGGGTGTTAGTGGACTGGTGTGGGTCGCATCCTGGGTGTTAGTGGACTGGTGTGGGTCACATCCTGGGTGTTAGTGGACTGGTGTGGGTCACATCCTGGGTGTTAGTGGACTGGTGTGGGTCACATCCTGGGTGTTAGTGGACTGGTGTGGGTCACATCCTGGGTGTTAGTGGACTGGTGTGGGTCACATCCTGGGTGTTAGTTGACTGGTGTGGGTCACATCCTGGGTGTTAGTGGACTGGTGTGGGTCACATCCTGGGTGTTAGTGGACTGGTGTGGGTCACATCCTGGGTGTTAGTGGACTGGTGTGGGTCACATCCTGGGTGTTAGTGGACTGGTGTGGGTCACATCCTGGGTGTTAGTGGACTGGTGTGGGTCACATCCTGGGTGTTAGTGGACTGGTGTGGGTCGCATCCTGGGTGTTAGTGGACTGGTGTGGGTCACATCCTGGGTGTTAGTGGACTGGTGTGGGTCACATCCTGGGTGTTAGTAGACTGGTGTGGGTCACATCCTGGGTGTTAGTGGACTGGTGTGGGTCACATCCTGGGTGTTAGTGGACTGGTGTGGGTCACATCCTGGGTGTTAGTAGACTGGTGTGGGTCACATCCTGGGTGTTAGTGGACTGGTGTGGGTCACATCCTGGGTGTTAGTGGACTGGTGTGGGTCATATCTTGGGTGTTAGTAGACTGGTGTGGGTCACATCCTGGGTGTTAGTGGACTGGTGTGGGTCACATCCTGGGTGTTAGTGGACTGGTGTGGGTCACATCCTGGGTGTTAGTGGACTGGTGTGGGTCACATCCTGGGTGTTAGTGGACTGGTGTGGGTCATATCCTGGGTGTTAGTGGACTGGTGTGGGTCACATCCTGGGTGTTAGTGGACTGGTGTGGGTCACATCCTGGGTGTTAGTGGACTGGTGTGGGTCACATCCTGGGTGTTAGGCAATTTAATTTCTAGTTTAGTTATCCCTTATAACTAACACTAAAAAAATATATATAATTTTTTGTGTATAATTTTTGCAAATTTTTTTTTTAAATAAATAAAGCATATTTAAATCGTTTTAAAAGTACCAAAAAGTTTAAAAAAAAATGGGATTTTTTAAATATTTACATAATATCCTCAAATACTTTCAAAAATAAAAATAATTCTGAAGAAATAGTTTGTTTCTTGTAATATTTTCGAAGGTTGGGGATTTTGATGTTGATTATTTTTTCAGGGTTTTGAAAACCTCTACGTGTAATAAGGCTGTAATAAGTAGAACTTATTTCACGGTATATGGAGTGCAGTATTATGTGATTATTTAAAAGTTATGAAGTCTATTTACAAATTTTAAAATGTGGAATTACAATTTTGGATATTTCAGTCAGACTGATCTTAGTACATAATTACTTAAATGTAGATAAGATAAAAGTGGTTGACTGATTAATAAATGTTTAATGTTAACAGTAATGCTAGCCCACACAGTGAACTTGATCAAAAGTCACAACCACATCTACCTGGGTGAATAATACATGAGTATATAGAAGATGGTGAGTCAGGTGGACAATGTTGAGTAACTCACGAAATTGTAATGACACGATTGTAAACAAACCATACCACGGGCGGGACTTGAACTCGCGGTCAGAGAGTCTCAAAACTCCACGGTCTGGAGTTTTGAGACTCTCTGACCGCGGGTTCAAGTCCCGCCCGTGGTATGGAATGTTGAGTAAGTTGTATTTGAGACCAACTGGGAAGGTCCGTATTAATGTTTGTTTTTTACTGACTGGTAGATGAGTTTACCTGGAGTTCCTGGGGTCAACGCCCCCTCGGCCCGGTTTGTGACCAGGCCTCATGGTGGATCAGGGTTTGATCAACCAGGCTGTTACTGCTGGCTGCATGCAGTCCAGCGTACGAACCACAGCCCGGCTGGTCAGGTACTGACTTTAGGTGCCTGTCCAGTGCCTGCTTGAGTTGTTGATTTCCGTGTGTAATATTATTCAATTATATTTTAGTTAAGGGCCTGAGAGAAAGTATGTAAGATAAATTGTTACTGATCATTCCCACTGACGAACCGATATTAATGTAAGAAAGTCACACATAATATATATACTTTGAAAATCCTAGAGGGATTAGTACCAAACTTGCACACGAAAATCACAGCCTATGACAGCAAGAGACTCGGCAGGAG
The DNA here is from genome assembly GCF_038502225.1 of Cherax quadricarinatus. Lineage (NCBI taxonomy): Eukaryota > Metazoa > Arthropoda > Malacostraca > Decapoda > Parastacidae > Cherax > Cherax quadricarinatus. Next base: position 17,155,357 of record NC_091379.1, read on the forward strand.
ATGCAACATTCCCTCACTGAAAAGCAGGGGCGCCACTAGCACGATAAGAGAACAATAAATGTCAGGGGCCCAAGACTTCAACTGCCTCCCAGCATACATAAGGGGGATTACTAATAGACCCCTGGCTGTCTTCAAGAAGGCGCTTGACAGACACTTAAAGTCAGTACCTGATCAGCCGGCCTGTGGTTCATACGTTAGTTTGCGTGCCACAGCAGTAACAGCCTGGTTGATCAGGCCCTGATCCACTGCAAGGCCTGGTCATGGACCGGGCCGCGGGGGCGTTGGCCCCCGGAATACCCTCCAGGTAAGAAGTTCTTCACATACTTCCTGGTCATCCCTTGTGAACTTCCCGTCTTCTACATCCTCATTACCTGGTCCCTGACTCTTGTTCTCCTCCTAATGTATCTATATCACAACTTTTAGTCAGATCTGGCGGTCGATGTTATATCATTCTGTGGTTATTATTAAGTACAGAAAATACTCAAGTTTATCTGGGAGAAGGAAGGGGGTAAAACTTGCTCATCCAGACCTGTACAAAGTGAAGCTGGTTCTTAAGAGGTTGTTCTTATTGCTTCCAAGTGTCTTAAGTCGATTTACCAGGGGCCAACCTTCACCTTGCCCGAAAACCCACCCACACCATCCCCCACCCTCAAAAGCATCGATTTATCTCCATTAAGCATCATCCCCGTTGCCATGCCAAAACTCTCCACCAACTCACTAACCCTAGGTAAATCTTCAGACTTTCTATATAGAACCATGGTGTCATCAACGTAACCTATGATCCCTGGTTGCACAGACACCCCAACCCTCTCTATCCCTTCCCTTACACCCCAACGTACGGCCCTATAGAACGGGTCTTGGAGCAACGCAAAGAGAAGCTGCGACACAGGGCATCCCTGCCGCAAGCCCCGTTCCTTCCTAACAGGTTGACCTAGTCTACCATTCACTTGCACCCTAACCGTTGCCTGCTCATACAACACCTTAACCCAACTATTTCCCTCCCGAACCCTTGCCATTGCATAAACTTCCACAGCGCCTCACGCTCCACACAGTCATACGCCGCATGCAAATCTAACGCTAAAACCCCACCTTTATTGTCCCCCCCACTTTCATCTATTTCCTAATACTTTAGCAAAGATCTTGTAATCACCACACATTAAGGTGATCGAATGATAATCATGCACACATGCACAAGACTTCTTCTTAGGGACCATGACCACCATACGTTCTCTGTTGTTCCCTCAACCTCGCCGGGTCACCATCTGGAGAAGACCCGGGCCGGAAGTACCGGCAAATCTCTAATGAATGAATGAATCCCTCAACCTGCGCATGGATTTCATTGCATTAAATAAAGCCACTAAAAAGCCATGCAAACACTCCAGCCTGCTGTGTCTCTCTTGCTTGCTCTGGCCTGTCCTGCCTGCCTGCCCTGACCTGTCTTGCCCTACCAGCACTTGCCTGTCCTGCCTTCCCTACTCTGGCCTGTTCTGCCAGCTCTGGCCTGTCTTGCCCTGCCTGCTCTTACCTGTCATGCCCTGCCTGCACTGTCCTGTCCTGCCTGCTATGGCCTGTCATGCCCTGCCTACCCTGGCCTGCCCTGCCTGCTCTGGCCTGTCCTGTCCGGCCTGCTTTGGCTTGTTCCGCCCTACCTACTCTCATCTGTTCTGCTCTGCCAGCTCTGACCTGTCCTGCCCGGCCTGTTCTGATCTGTCCTGCCCTGCTCTGGCCTGTCCTGTCCTGCCTGCACTGGCCTGTCCTGCCTGCTCTGGCCTGTCCTGTCCTGCCTGCTCTGCCCTGTCCTGCCTGCTCTGGCCTGTCCTACCTGCTCTGGCCTGTCCTGTCCTGCCTGCTCTGGCCTGTCCTGCTTTGCACTGGCCTGTCCTTCCCGGCCTGCTGTGGCCTGTTCTGCCGTACCTACTCGGCCTTCTCTGACCTGTCCTGCCTGGCCTGCTCTGACCTGTCCTGCTTTGCCTACTTTGGTCTGTCCTGCCTGCTCTGGCCTGTCCTGCCCTGCCTGCTCTGGCCTGTCCTGCCCTGCCTGCTCTGGCCTGTCCTGCCCTGGCCTGTACTATCTTGCCTGCTGTGGCCTGTCCTGCCCTGCCTGCTGTGGCCTGTCCTGCCCTGCTCTAGCCTGTCCTGCCCTGGCCTGTACTGTCCTGCCTGCTCTGGCCTGTCCTGCCTTGCCTGCTCTGGCCCGTCCTGTCCTGTCTGTTCTGACCTGTCCTGCCCTGCCAACTCTGGCCTGTCGTGCCCTGCCTGCTCTGGCTTGTACTGCCTTGCCCGGCCTGCTCTGGCCTGTTCTTCTCTACCTACTCTGGCCTGTTCTACTCTGCCTGCCCGGCCTACTCTCACCTGTCCTGACCTGCCTGCTCTGGTTTGTCCTGCCCTGCCTGCTCTGGCCTGTCCTGCCCTGTCTGCTCTGGCTTGTCCTGCCCTGTCTGCTCTGGCTTGTCCTGCCCTGCCTGCTCTGGCCTGTCCTGCCCTGCCCTGGCCTGTACTATCTTGCCTGCTGTGGCCTGTCCTGCCCTGCCTGCTCTGGCCTGTCCTGCCCAGGCCTGTACTATCTTGCCTGCTGTGGCCTGTCCTGCCCTGCCTGCTGTGGCCTGTCCTGCCCTGCCTGCTGTGGCCTGCCCTGCCCTGCTCTATCCTGTCCTGCCCTGCCCTGGCCTGTACTGTCCTGCATGCTCTGGCCTGTCCTGCCTTGCCTGCTCTGACCTGTCCTGCCCTGCCAGCTCTGGCCTGTCATGCCCTGCCTGCTCTGGCTTGTACTGCCTTGCCCGGCCTGCTCTGCTCTACCTACTCTGGCCTGTTCTACTCTGCCTGCCCGGCCTACTCTCACCTGTCCTGCCCTGCCTTCTCTGGCCTGTCCTGCCTGCTCTGGCCTGTCCTGTCCTGTCCTGCGTGCTCTGGCCTTTCCTGCCCTGCTCTGGCCTGTCCTGTCCTGCCTGCTCTGGCCTGTCCTGCCTGCTCTGGCCTGTCCTGCCCTGCCTGCTCTGGCTTGTCCTGCCCTGGCTTGTACTATCTTGCCTGCTGTGGCCTGTCCTGCCCTGCCTGCTGTGGCCTGTCCTGCCCTGCTCTAGCCTGTCCTGCCCTGGCCTGTCTGCTCTGGCCTGTCCTGCCTTGCCTGCTCTGGCCCGTCCTGTCCTGTCTGTTCTGACCTGTCCTGCCCTGCCAGCTCTGGCCTGTCGTGCCCTGCCTGCTCTGGCCTGTTCTGCTCTACCTACTCTGGCCTGTTCTACTCTGCCTGCCCGGCCTACTCTCACCTGTCCTGACCTGCCTGCTCTGGTTTGTCCTGCCCTGCCTGCTCTGGCCTGTCCTGCCCTGGCCTGTCCTGCCCTGCCTGCTCTGGCCTGTCCTGCCCTGCCCTGGCCTGTACTATCTTGCCTGCTGTGGCCTGTCCTGCCCTGCCTGCTCTGGCCTGTCCTGCCCAGGCCTGTACTATCTTGCCTGCTGTGGCCTGTCCTGCCCTGCCTGCTGTGGCCTGCCCTGCCCTGCTCTATCCTGTCCTGCCCTGCCCTGGCCTGTACTGTCCTGCATGCTCTGGCCTGTCCTGCCTTGCCTGCTCTGACCTGTCCTGCCCTGCCAGCTCTGGCCTGTCATGCCCTGCCTGCTCTGGCTTGTACTGCCTTGCCCGGCCTGCTCTGGCCTGTTCTTCTCTACCTACTCTGGCCTGTTCTACTCTGCCTGCCCGGCCTACTCTCACCTGTCCTGACCTGCCTGCTCTGGTTTGTCCTGCCCTGCCTGCTCTGGCCTGTCCTGCCCTGTCTGCTCTGGCCTGTCCTGCCCTGCCTGCTCTGGCCTGTCCTGCCCAGGCCTGTACTATCTTGCCTGCTGTGGCCTGTCCTGCCCTGCCTGCTGTGGCCTGTCCTGCCCTGCATGCTGTGGCCTGCCCTGCCCTGCCCTGCTCTATCCTGTCCTGCCCTGCCCTGGCCTGTACTGTCCTGCATGCTCTGGCCTGTCCTGCCTTGCCTGCTCTGACCTGTCCTGCCCTGCCAGCTCTGGCCTGTCATGCCCTGCCTGCTCTGGCTTGTACTGCCTTGCCCGGCCTGCTCTGGCCTGTTCTGCTCTACCTACTCTGGCCTGTTCTACTCTGCCTGCCCGGCCTACTCTCACCTGTCCTGCCCTGCCTTTTCTGGCCTGTCCTACCTGCTCTGGCCTGTCCTGCCTGCTCTGGCCTGTCCTGTCCTGCGTGCTCTTGCCTGTCCTGCCCTGCTCTGGCCTGTCCTGTCCTGCCTGCTCTGGCCTGTCCTGCTTTGCACTGACCTGTCCTTCCCGGCCTGCTGTGGCCTGTTCTGCCGTACCTACTCGGCCTTCTCTGACTTGTCCAGCCTGGCCTCCTCTGCCTTGCCTGCTCTGGTCTGTCCTGTCTGCTCTGGCCTGTCCTGCCCTGGCCTGTACTATCTTGCCTGCTGTGGCCTGTCCTGCCCTGCCTGCTGTGGCCTGTCCTGCCCTGCTCTAGCCTGTCCTGCCCTGCCCTGGCCTGTACTATCTTGCCTGCACTGGCCTGTCCTGCCTTGCCTGTTCTCGCCCGTCCTGCCCTGTCTGCTCTGACCTGTCCTGCCCTGCCCTGGCCTGTACTATCTTGCCTGCACTGGCCTGTCATGCCCTGCCTGCTCTGGCCTGTTTTGCTCTACCTACTCTGCCTGCCCGGCCTACCCTCACCTGTCCTGCCCTGCCTGCTCTGGTTTGTCCTGCCCTGCCTCCTCTGGCCTGTCCTGCCCTGCTCTGCCTGCTCTGAACTGTATTGCCCTGCCAGCTTTGGTCTCACCTTCTGGCCTGTCCTGCCCTGCCTCCTCTGGCCTGTCCTGCAATGCCTCCTCTGGCCTGTCCTTCCCTGCCTGCTCTGACCTGTCCTGCCCTGCCTGTTCTGGCCTCTCCTGTCCTGCTCTGGCCTGTCCTGCCCTGCCTGTTCTGGCCTCTCCTGTCCTGCCTGCTCTTGCCTGTCCTGCTCTGGCCTGTCCTGCTATGCCTGCTCTGACTTGTGCTGCTCTGGCCTGTCCTGCCCTGCCTCCTCTGGCCTGTCCTGCCCTGCCTGCTCTGGCCTGTCCTGACCGACCTGGTCTGACCTGTCCTCCCCTGTCTGCTCTGGCCTGTCCTGCTTTGCTCTGCCTGCTCTGGCCTGTCCTGCCCTGCCTGCTCTGGTCTGTCCTGCCCTGCCTGCTCTGGCCTGTCCTGCACTGCCTGCTCTGGCCTGTCCTGCCCTGCATGCTCTGGCCTGTCCTGTTCTGCCTGCTCTGGCCTTCTTGCCTTGCCTGTTCTGGCTTGTCCTGCTTTGCCTGCTCTGGCCTGTTCTGCCTGCTCAGGCCTGTCCTTCCCTGCCTGTCCTGGCCTGTCGTCCTTTACCTGCTCTGGCCTGTCCTGCCTGCTCTGGCCTGTCCTGCCCTGCCTGCTCTGGCCTGTCCTGCCCTGCCTGCTCTGGCCTGTCCTGCCTACAGTGCCTGCCTGCTCTGGCCTGTCCTGCCTACAGTGCCTGCCTGCTCTGGCCTGTCCTGCCCTGCCTGCTCTGGCCTGTCCTGCCTACAGTGCCTGCCTGCTCTGGCCTGCCCTGCCCTACATGCAATGCCTGCCTGCTGTGGCCTGTCCTGCTCTGCCTGCAATGCCTGCCTGCTCTTGCCTGTCCTGTACTGCCTGCTCTTTACTGTCAGTCCTGTCTCTGTCAGTGCCTCTGGAGATTTTAACAGTGAAAAGTATCCAAGGGTCTGTTGGGTGCTCTGGGGCCTTAGAAGGAATTACCACAAATCCATGTATTTTATTGAGTTATGACATGATACGTTTTCTGGAATGGATTAACATTGTAACTCAAGGGACCACTGCAGTATAAAGTGGGCTAAATTAACGCTTCTCGACATTTTATTAGGTAGTTTTGATAGCTGAACGGGTTATGGGTAATACAGAAGACATGCCAGTGAAATAGCCGGGAACTGGACCGGTGTATTGGAATTAGCTTAAAGTAGGCCCCAGTGTGAAATATTACTGTTGCATAAAGTGCTTCCATTATTATTATAATTAAAAGAAGCGTTAAACCTACAAGGGTCATACAGCACTGCTAAAGTGCTTCCAGACCTACAAATTCACACCTGTGTAATTTCGTAAGTTTAACATCAAATTTTGCATTTTTTGTGTCATCACCTTTAGAAACAGATTCTCTTCTATTTCAGGATAAAATTATTTTTTTATAAAAATGACAAAAAAAAAGGACTTTTAATTTGAGAAGTGTCTTAAGTGAAAGGTTTATTAACATTGGTGGTGGTTAAGGATGAGTACCACTAAGAGGAAGAATAATCTATGTGACACTGTATAAGATCTAGTAGCGTCTTGCAAACCTTAGTAGGTAGACACTGTGCTTGTGTATAGAGGAACTTTAGCCTGGCATTCTTCTTTCAACAAACTGACCACATCCTCCCACCAAGGCAGGGTGACCCAAAAAGAAAAACAAGTTTCTCTTTTTAACTTTAGTAATGTATGCAGGAGAAGGGGTTACTAGCCCCTTGCTCCCGGCATTTTAGTCACCTCTTATGACACGCATGGCTTACGAAGGAAGAATTCTGTTCCACTTCCCCATGGAGATAAGAGGAAATAAACTAGAACAAAAGCTAGTAAGAAAATAGAAGAAAATGCAGAGGGGTGTGTATATATATGCTTGTACATGTATGTGTAGCGTAGCCTAAGTGTTAGTAGTAGCAGCAAGATATACCTGAAATCTTGCATGTTTATGAGACAGAATAAAAAGACACCAGCAAACCTACCATCATGTAAAACAATTACAGGCTTCTGTTTTACACTCACTCAGTAAGACAGTAGTACCTCCCTGGGTGTTTGCTGTCTACCAGCCTACTTGTATGTTCCCCAGTGTAACAATCTTACACTGGGGAACATACAGGTAAGTGTTGAGGAAGAAACCAATGAGGGTCCTGTGTTTAGTATAATTGTAGTGGGTAGAAGGTGGCGGGGATAAGAAAATAAGTGGATGATTTCTCAAATAACTATACATTAGGTTCAATTATTGTATCTTCAAGAAGACCTAGAAACAGAAGCATGGTATGGTAATGGGGTCCCCACCCATTGCTGTACTCACTAACTTGTACAAGAAGTCACTAGAAATAAATGTTTTGCAGACTCAAAACTTGCCACCATTATCTGGCTACAGTATCCAAGGACTTTCTTCTAACTGTACCTTGGTAATCAAACCTAGAACTCTTCTGTGAGCACCTCAGAACACTGTTGCCTTCCATCCAGTCCTCCCCCTCAAAATGAAGCAGAACATCCACTAACAAAGATGATCTTATGCACTTCTTTTCCCCCATCACTGCAAGTGTACTTAGTGTCCTCTTTGGGCTTCTCTTCTTCAGTCCTTACTGTATATGTAACCCCAAGTTTCCTGATGTGTGTAATACTGTTGCCATAAACCCCAAACTGAAATTCCTCTCTTACTTCATGTTATATTGTAGAAGTATGGCACAGTAGATTCTCAACATCCTTACGGAGAATACTGACATCAGCCAACGCAAGACTGATAGCATAACCTGGACTCTCACACAAAACAATACTATACTGGCAGTCATTACATCCAAATTATTATTATTATAATCAAGGGGGAAACACTAAACCCGGAGGATTATACAGTGCCTGGGGGGGGGGGATGTGGAAGGCATTCAGGCTTAATTCGGGGAACTGGAGCACAGATCCAATTCCCTAAATCAAGAGCCCCTCACCAACATCAAGGAATCTTCCTTGAGGGGCATTACATCCAAAGCAATACTCAAACTGACCATACCTTTACATAACCCACACATAGGAGAGAGAAGTTCATAACAATGTCTTGGAGTACATACACAATTTTCCTAATATAAATCTTAGTCCTGGTTTGTGGATGCCTTCCTTTCTCATTACACTGTCAAATACAGTGGTACCTTGGGATACAAACTTAATTCGTTACAGAAGGCTGTTCAAGCGCCGATACTGAACGAATTTGTTCCCATAAGGAATAATGTAAATTAGATTAATCCATTTCAGACCCCCAAAAATACACTTACAGTCATCTCTACATAACTCCGACACCATCGGTTGTGTCTCAGCACTTGTAGTGTTCACATGTGCGTCTGCTGTTCGCTGATATTTTTTGCTTTTTATTTTGTGACTGTTAATTTCACAGTGAAAATATCAAAGAGAGCTGCAGATACCCCTATGGGTAACAGTGAGAAAAAGAAAAGGAAGCATCTGACGTTGTCAATAATGCAGAAAGTAGAGTTACTGCAGAAGCTTGATCGTGGTGTGTCAGTGCACTGCCTTACTGAAGAATATGGTGGAGAATAGGCTGGAGGCAGTGGAGATGTCATGTCTGAGGGCAATGTGTAGTGTGAATATAATGCAGAGAATTCGTAGTTTGGAAGTTAGGAGGAGGTGCGGGATTACCAAAACTGTTGTCCAGAGGGCTGAGGAAGGGTTGTTGAGGTGTTTCGGACATGTAGAGAGAATGGAGCGAAATAGAGTGACTTCAAGAGTGTATCAGTCTGTAGTGGAAGGAAGGCGGGGTAGGGGTCGGCCTAGGAAAGGTTGGAGGGAGGGGGTAAAGGAGGTTTTGTGTGCGAGGGGCTTGGACTTCCAGCAGGCGTGCGTGAGCGTGTTTGATAGGAGTGAATGGAGACGAATGGTTTTTAATACTTGACATGCTGTTGGAGTGTGAGCAAAGTAACATTTATGAAGGGGTTCAGGGAAACCGGCAGGCCGGACTTGAATCCTGGAGATGGGAAGTACAATGCCTGCACTCTGAAGGAGGGGTGTTAATGTTGCAGTTTAAAAACTGTAGTGTAAAGCACCCTTCTGGCAAGACAGTGATGGAGTGAATGATGGTGAAAGTTTTTCTTTTTCGGGCCACCCTGCCTTGGTGGGAATCGGCCAGTGTGATAATAAAAATAATAAAAAATAACTACCACTGTTATGATTTAAAGAAACAGAAAGACAAGTTACTGAAGTATTATAGTGACAGTGATGACCAAGAGATTATGGCAATTTACTCAGTTAAAGAGAGATTGCTTAGACAGAAACCTATGTTAATAAGACAGATGACACTTGAAGAAGTCTTTGAAAACACCGCCTGTCAATTATGTTCCTGGTCTATAATTACACCATTATTTCATTTATCAATATATTAATAATAATAATAATAATAATAATATCTTCATTTACTACAAGTACATGTACAAGGTACACAGGCCTAGCTGACATCAATGACATACTACTATATAGAAAGCCGCCTGTTATGCTGAGCATTTTGGGCAAATTAGGTCAGTGTCCCAGGATGCGACCCACACCAGTCCACTAACACCCAGGTACCCATTTTACTGATGGGTGAACATAGACAACAGGTGCAAAGAAACAAGCCCAACGTTTCTACCCTGGATGGGAATCGAACCCAGACCCTCGCTGTGTGAAGTGAGAGCTTTAGCCATCAGGCCACCAGAGCCGGATGGCTGGTATTTGTAGTCTTTATTTATCCCACTTAGTGTGAGTATTCATACATTTTTGCTGCAGTGTTAATGTTTGATTATGGGGTGCTGCCCTAGACCCCACCTTCATTCTGAAATTAAAAAAATTCTGAAATTCGAAACACTACTGGCCCCAAGGGTTTCGGATAAAGGAATGTGGACCTGTACCACCACCACCACCACTACTACTACTTCCACTACCATTGCCTCACATTACTCCCCTTTCTATCCCTACTCCCCCCCCTCAAGGAAGGTTCCTTGATGTTGGTGAGGGGCTCTTGATTTAGGGAATTGGATCTGTGCTCCAGTTCCCCGAATTAAGCCTGAATGCCTTCCACATCCCTCCCCCCCCCCAGGCGCTGTATAATCCTCCGGGTTTAGCGCTTCCCCCTTGATTATTATTATAATTATATCCCTACTCCCCTACTTACTTCTACCACTTCCACTACCAGCATTACCTCTACCACTGCTTCTCCACCTCCTTTCTTTCTCTGTCCCATCCCTCTCCGACCCTCTTCTATATACTACACTGGCTCCCTCACTTTTGTGTGTTACTATGAGTAATAAATAATTCATCAGAATGAAACGTCATCATAAGCTTTTCTCTCCTGTGTGTGGCTTGTGTATTGTCTTGGTCATGGTATTATGCCTCCTTGTTTTCCTTGACCATACCTAATGCAGATCACCACTACACTGCAGAAGCAGATTATGTCCAAGAGTTTAGAACTGAATGTGTACATAACATATTAAGGAAAACCAAAATGCTAGACATTTTTAATTAGCAATCATACAGACCTCCAACACTATAATTAGCAATTTTATAGACCTAAAACACTATAATTAGCAATCATACAGACCTCCAACACTAATTAGCAATCATACAGACCTCCAACACTATAATTAGCAATTTTATAGACCTAAAACACTATAATTAGCAATCATACAGACCTCCAACACTATAAGACAGAATCAAGGGGCATTTAGTATTGCCAAATCCTTGGTAAAAATCAAACAGTATGGGATAACCCAGCAGATGTCTCTGACACGCTCACATGTTGCTGGGGTGACAGTTTCTCTTCAGATCAGTGCCACAGATGACACCTGACGTCACTTCTACTATAATGTTCTGCACTTTTACTCCTTGTATGATTTGATAATGCTGTTAGGGCAAAACATCGTCAATAACAAAGGTTCTCTCTTCACCAGCAGCATTTTTCTACTATATTTATCTAAACTGTTGTACCTGAGCACTTCTGCAAAGACAGTGATTATGTATGAGTGATGGTGAAAGTTTTGAATGACGAGGAAACTTTTCTTTCTTTTTGGGCCGCCCCGCCTCGGTGGGATACGGCCGGTGTGTTGAAAGAAAGATCAATGGATTGCAACTCAATATTTTCCTATCTCAAGAAATGAGAAAAACCATTTGATTATATAATTAAAATTTTATTCAATCTTTACAATCATGTTATATTTTTTGGGGTATCACATTGCAAGGCGATTAACATAAAAATTTAATTCTGCAAGCAATTATATTTTTATATATGTACAATATATAAAGATCAATATAGTATATTGTGATCAAGCATCCATAACAAAACTCTTATATGTAGAAGAGTAATTTCATAATAGTGTGTCTGCTCAATGACATTTCTGATTTACTCAGCATTTTTGTCTCCCACTGCAACACCTGTAACAAGAAAAATAAATCGTTTGGATATTAATAATTATAATCAACGTAACTGTTTCCAGTAAATTGTGGATAGTTGTAAAAGGCGTGATAATGGTGACAAAATGAGGGGAAAAGACATTTATTAAAGGAAATGTTCTACCATGAGTGCTTCAGTCCTTGTCATTCTACTGCGACTGACACAGACTGAAGCAAAAAAAAGATCTAATAAATGTTGTTAACAGTATCAAAAGATCTAATAAATGTTGTTAACAGTAGCAAAAAGTTGTAATTAAGCCTTAGGAGTGATGTATAGGTAGAGGATGTGCAGTTGTTTAGAAGTGAAGAAGAGTTTTAGTGGTGTGTTAACTTAGAGTTTAGACAATGAACAATTATGTCTTCACTTAAGCTAGGGTCACCTCACCATCATCTGAAAGAGGAGTTTGAAGTGCTAGATGAAGCCCAAACTTCTGAAAGAAGAAAACACGAGGATTCATAACTATCATCATAGGAATAAGGAAGAGAAAAAAATAAATAGCTATAACAGGTGGAAAGTAGTGAGTGAACAAAGGCTGAAGAATCTGGAAATGAAGAAGATTGAAGCAGCAGTTATGGACAGCACAAATGCTTTCACTATACAGTGGACCCCCAGATTTCGCAATATTCAGAAATACACCTACCATCCGACGTACGACCTGCTCGACTTACAACCACTCGACTTTCGACCGTGTTTTTTATGCCAAATTTCTGGGAAATAAACAACTATTTGTGTTGTACACAGTGTTTATCCTAAACCTTACAGTATAAAATACAGTACTAACAGCATAAAAAGTAAAGTAAAACATGAAATACAAAAATAAAACAATAAAATAAAGTCATTACAAAAATGTGATGTTGATATTCAGTAGTAAAGTTAGACTTACGACCATTTCGACTTACGACCGGTTTCTCGGAACCGAACTCGGTCATATGTCGGATGGTAGGTGTAGTAATGTTTTTTCATCAAAATATTGGCTCAGTGATCGTCATTGAGCTCAGTCATAGTCATTTGTCCTGAACGCATCCACACAGCAACAGTGGCCCAACACTCAGTGTGTCATTGTTTATCAGCCAATGAGCACAATCCCACACATTCATACGATATATTTCATACTATTCCATTCTTCTGAGTGCTTGCAACTGCTAAATAAGCCACCATGGGCCCCAAGGAAGTTCCTAGTGCCAGCCCTTTGGTAAAGGGCTGAGAGAGAGGGGAGAATGTGCCTTCTTCAGTGATTCTGTGATATGTACGATACTAAAGCAGCAGGAGTCGATAAAGGCTATAGCGCCAGCCAGCAATAAAGCGTAGCATTAACAGTGTAGCAAGTAAGTTAAGCAATTAATCGATAGAAAAAGGACAGCACAAAACTGACTCCTCCAATGTTGTTGAAGGTATATAGGGCGACTGAAAACACCGCCACCTCTTGCTGCTGCCTTCACCACCACTATGTAAGGCTTATCTTTCAGTGGCCCTAATACACCCAACAACATCAATGCACGATCACTCGCCACATACATAATGACATATTTTATTCATTCTAGAGTATATATAATGTTTCTATGTTATTAATATTGTTTATTATATTGTATTAGATGAATTATGCTAGATAAATAAGCCGTAGAGTTGATATTAGTGTCATATTGAAGAACTATCTTGTCCTGTCTCCCAACAATCCCCTGCCGCTCCACAATTCCTAACATATGCCAGAAACAGACCTCTCTGGAACACTTTTTTGAGCGACAGGGGTCCAATGACTCAAGCTGGTCCTAGTGGCATTAAAAAACAAAGAAGGGAAGTAACCCTGGAAAAGGACTTGGTACCTAAAGTCTTTATGGAAGGGGATTCCCCTTCCAAACAATATTAACTCCTCCATCCTCTTCCCTTCTCCTTTCTTCCATACATCAACAAGTCTTCAAAAAAGGTGTCATTTTATTATTGTTTTATTCTGCATATCTCATTTTCTGTGTAGGTAAATGTATATTTCATGTAAACAAATTATTTTTTAATACTTTTGGGTGTCTGGAACGGATTAATTGGATTTACATTATGTATTTCTCATCGGGAAAATGAATTTGGAAATTGTTAGATTCGGGTTTAGTCACTCTCTCTGGAACGGATTAATTACGATAACCGGGGGTCCATTGTACTTATGGACAAATGAATATCGGTCAATGACAAGGAGACCCATAGGACATGGAGTGAAACTTGAATTTAAAAATATCTTGTTGTAAGGGACTCATAGGTCAGATATATGGATAGAACATTTCACTCCCAGGATAAACACAGGAGACAGGGTGTGCTTAAAAAAATGCCAAAGAAGATATTAAAAACAACTTGGAAAACTCTTATCAGAGTCTAGGGGGGATGCAAGAAATCACACAAAAAAATTAAAATTTCCTAAGCAAATGCACTTGCCTTGCCCTCTCAAGTACTGATACTGTGAACAACATTAATACTTTCTTCTCTACAGTGGGTACTAATCTTTCAAACATACCAGAGCCTCATACCAACATCAGTATTTATCTAACTGATAATTACCTTTATAATAATATAATCAGTTTAAGAACTAAGCCCATAAGGGTTGCAATTACCCTAAGCATAGTGGCACCTACCATGCTTCAAACATGTAGCAGCCAACCTTTTCTAAATTCTTTGGATTTCCTAGCTAAACCCTAGAAAATTCATTGAATGACCTAGTTTTTTCCAACAGTTTATACCAAAAGTTATTACAAAGAGCTCCATTTTCCTTGTCTCTTGCATTTGTAAACATTTCTGGAGTCAATGCCACTCATGTAACCAGAGCACCTGAAATGTGCCAAGGGGTAAATTGTGGCCTAGATGCGAAAGAATAGGAGTGCAATGGGAGAACGTAGTATAAAAAGAATTTGCTCCATGCAGTGCATGATAGGAACAGCTAATTTCTGACCTTGTGTTTGGGTTAAAATAGTGACTTTGACGCATTTGCTGGGGTTGTTTTCATGGTTGATTTTATTCTTTCTTCTCTTTCAACGCACCAGCCGTATCCCACTGAGGCGGGGTGACCCAAAAAGAAAAATGACAGTTTCTCCTTTTACATTTAGTAATATACATAGGAGAAGGGGTTACTAGCCCCTTGTTCCTGGCATTCTAGTCGAGGTTGGTTTTATTATCTGGTTTTATTGCTGCCAACTGATAGACCAGATGGGATAAACCTGATGAGGTCATATAGCACTGCAGGGAGGGATGCACGAAGGATAGAAGGGAATGAGAGAACAATAGAGTGATCCTGCTTGCTGCAGGATTTTTTTTTTTATACTGCCCACTCTGACCATGCAGACCCATCTCATATGTAGGCCTACCAGCTGTCTCCTGCAAGATTTGCAACCACTAGAATTTTGGCATTGTATTATGGAACCGATGCTGGCTTCAAAGCCGTACTTTTATAGTACCGACACCAAAGGGGTTAGGGAAAAGGAAGAAATGAAGTAAACTAGAAAGAGAGAGGTGCTCCCTCTACAAGTGAAAGCAAAGTATTACAGAGTGGCTAAAAGAGGCCAATATATCTATAATAGAAAAGGACGCACTAGTAAGAGAAATAACAAATATCGAATTAAGCTAAATGAATCTTACAGGAGACAAGAAACGCAGAAAGAACTAAAAGCCATAAATGAAATTGAAAGAAACCCCAAAATTTTTTTTCTTATGCCAAATCTAAGTCGAGAACAACATCCAGTATTGGGCCCCTACTTAGATGAGATGGGTCCTACTTAAACAAGATGGATCCTACTTAAACAAGATGGGTCCTACACAGATGACAGCAAGGAAATGAGCGAGTTACTCAAGTCCCAGTACAACTCAGTTTTTTGAAAGCCACTAACCAGACTAAGAGTCGAAGACCTAAATTAATTTTTTATGACTGAGACCCAGAATTAGGTAGATTTAAACTTATCTGATATTATCCTAACACCACATGACTTTGAAAGGGCAATAAATGACATGCCCATGAATTCTGCCCCAGGCCCAGACTCATGGAACTCCGTGTTCAACAAGAACTTCAAGAAGCCCGTCACATGCTTTTAGCATTCTATGGAGAGGGAGTATGGACACAGGGGTCATCCCACAGCTGTTAAAAACAACAGACATATCCCCACTCCACAAAGGGGGGGGTAAAGCAATAGCTAAGAACTACAGACCAATAGCACTAACATTCCATATCATAAAAATCTTTGAAAGGGTTCTAAGAAGCAAGACTGCCACTGATCTAGATACCCATCATTTGCACAACCCAGGGCAATATGGGTTAAGAGCAGGTCACTCATGCCTGTCCCAAGTACTGGACCACTATGAAAAGGTCCTGGATGCCCTAGAAAACAAGCATAATGCAGATATGTAGTATACACAGACTTTGCAAAAGCCTTCGATAAGTGTGACCATGGTGTAATAGAGCACAAAATACGTGATAAAGGAAGAACAGGAAAAGTTGGTAGATGGATCTATAATTTCCTAACAAATAGAACACAAAGAGTAATACTAAACAGAGTAAAGTCTGAGGCAGCTACTGTGAAAAGCTTTGTTCCACAAGGCACGGTACTCGCTTCCCTCCTGTTCCTCATCCTTATATCTGACAGGATGTCAGCCACAGCACAGTGTCTTCCTCTGCAGATGACACCAGAATTTGCATGACAGTGTCCTCCACTGAAGACACTGCAAGTCTCCAGGCAGACATCAACCAAATCTTTAAATGGTATGCAGAAAACAATATGAAGTTCAATGAAGAGAAATTTCAATTACTCCTACATGGAGGAAATTAAAACTATATCGGACTATAAAACAAATTTCAACCATGCAACAGAGTAAAAAAACCAATGTAAAAGACCTAGGAGTGATAATGTCAGAGGATCTCACTTTCACATTTGCTAGAAAAATGACAGGATGGATAATGAGAACCTTCAAAACTAGGGATGCCAAGCCCATGATGACACTCTTAAGATTGCTTGCTCTATCTAGGCTGGAATATTGGTACACACTAAGTCCCTTTCAAGGCAGGTGAAATTGCCAACCTAGAAAACGTACAGAGAACCTTCACGGCACACATAAGTGCGATAAAACACTTAAATTACTAGGAACAGTTGACTTGTATTCCTTGGAACACAGGGAGGAGAGATACATGATTATATACACTTGGAAAATCCTAGAGGGATTAGTACCAAACCTGCACACAAAAATCACTCCCAATGAAAGCAAGACTCAGCGACAATGAAACATCCCCCAATGAAAAGCAGGGGTGCCACTAGCACAATAAAAGGCAACACAATAAGTGTCAGGAGCCCAAGACTGTTCAACTGCCTCCCAGCAAACATAAGGGGGATTACCAACAGACCCCTGGCTGTCTTCAAGAAGGTGCTGGACAGGCACCTGAAGTCAGTACCTGACTAGCCGGGCTGTGGTTCATATGTTGGGTTACATGCGGCCAACAGTAACAGCGTGGTTGATCAGGCCCTGATTCACCATGAGGCCTGGTCACAGGCCAGGCCAAGGGAGCATTGAGCCCCAAAATCCTCTCCAGGTATACACAAAGAACTTTTATTCACACAAAAAATAGAAGATTTACTGTTATGCATTACTGTAATAATTGTGTAAATAATGTTAGTGCATTTGTGAATGCATATTAAATCAACTAGTTGGACGTGTATTCGACAAGTGATGTGACTGTTTACTCTTGAATATCAGCAAAAATCAAATACAGTGGACCCCCGCTTAACGATCACCTCCCAATGCGACCAATTATGTAAGTGTATTTATGTAAGTGCATTTGTACGTGTATGTTTGGGGGTCTGAAATGGACTAATCTTATTATTTTTTTTTATTATCACTCTGGCCGATTCCCACCAAGGCAGGGTGGCCCGAAAAAGAAAAACTTTCACAATCATTCACTCCATCACTGTCTTGCCAGAAGGGTGCTTTACACTACAGTTTTTAAACTGCAACATTAACACCCCTCCTTCAGAGTGCAGGCACTGTACTTCCCATCTCCAGGACTCAAGTCCAGCCTGCCGGTTTCCCTGAACCCCTTCATAAATGTTACTTTGCTCACACTCCAACAGCACGTCAAGTATTAAAAACCATTCGTCTCCATTCACTCCTATCAAACACGCTCACGCACGCCTGCTGCAAGTCCAAGCCCCTCACACACAAAACCTCCTTTACCCCCTCCCTCCAACCTTTCCTAGGCCGACCCCTACCCCGCCTTCCTTCCACTACAGACTGATACACTCTTGAAGTCATTCTGTTTTGCTCCATTCTCTCTACATGTCCGAACCACCTCAACAACCCTTCCTCAGCCCTCTGGACAACAGTTTTGGTAATCCCGCACCTCCTCCTAACTTCCAAACTATGAATTCTCTGCATTATATTCACACCACACATTGCCCTCAGACATGACATCTCCACTGCCTCCAGCCTTCTCCTCGCTGCAACATTCATCACCCATGCTTCACACCCATATAAGAGTGTTGGTAAAACTATACTCTCATACATTCCCCTCTTTGCCTCCAAGGACAAAGTTCTTTGTCTCCACAGACTCCTAAGTGCACCACTCACCCTTTTCCCCTCATCAATTCTATGATTCACCTCATCCTTCATAGACCCATCCGCTGACACGTCCACTCCCAAATATCTGAATACATTCACCTCCTCCATACTCTCTCCCTCCAATCTGATATCCAATCTTTCATCACCTAATCTTTTTGTTATCCTCATAACCTTACTCTTTCCTGTATTCACTTTTAATTTTCTTCTTTTGCACACCCTACCAAATTCATCCACCAATCTCTGCAACTTCTCTTCAGAATCTCCCAAGAGCACAGTGTCATCAGCAAAGAGCAACTGTGACAACTCCCACTTTATGTGTGATTCTTTATCTTTTAACTCCACGCCTCTTGTCAAGACCCTCGCATTTACTTCTCTTACAACCCCATCTATAAATATATTAAACAACCACGGTGACATCACACATCCTTGTCTAAGGCCTACTTTTATTGGGAAATAATTTCCCTCTTTCCTATGTACTCTAACTTGAGCCTCACTATCCTCGTAAAAACTCTTCACTGCTTTCAGTAACCTACCTCCTACACCATACACCTGCAACATCTGCCACATTGCCCCCCTATCCACCCTGTCATATGCCTTTTCCAAATCCATAAATGCCACAAAGACCTCTTTAGCCTTATCTAAATACTGTTCACTTATATGTTTCACTGTAAACACCTGGTCCACACACCCCCTACCTTTCCTAAAGCCTCCTTGTTCATCTGCTATCCTATTCTCCGTCTTACTTTTAATTCTTTCAATAATAACTCTACCATACACTTTACCAGGTATACTCAACAGACTTATCCCCCTATAATTTTTGCACTCTCTTTTGTCCCCTTTGCCTTTATACAAAGGAACTATGCATGCTCTCTGCCAATCCCTAGGTACCTTACCCACTTCCATACATTTATTAAATAATTGCACCAACCACTCCAAAACTATATCCCCACCTGCTTTTAACATTTCTATCTTTATCCCATCAATCCCGGCTGCCTTACCCCCTTTCATTTTACCTACTGCCTCACGAACTTCCTCCACACTCACAACTGGCTCTTCCTCACTCCTACAAGATGTTATTCCTCCTTGCCCAATACACGAAATCACAGCTTCCCTATCTTCATCAACATTTAACAATTCCTCAAAATATTCCCTCCATCTTCCCAATACCTCTAACTCTCCTCTCCTATTTTTAACTGACAAATCCATTTGTTCTCTAGGCTTCCTTAACTTGTTAATCTCACTCCAAAACTTTTTCTTATTTTCAACAAAATTTGTTGATAACATCTCACCCACTCTCTCATTTGCTCTCTTTTTACATTGCTTCACCACTCTCTTAACCTCTCTCTTTTTCTCCATATACTCTTCCCTCCTTGCATCACTTCTACTTTGTAAAAACTTCTCATACGCTAACTTTTTCTCCCTTACTACTCTCTTTACATCATCATTCCACCAATCGCTCCTCTTCCCTCCCGCACCCACTTTCCTGTAACCACAAACTTCTGCTGAACACTCTAACACTACATTTTTAAACCTACCCCATACCTCTTCGACCCCATTGCTTATGCTCTCATTAGCCCATCTATCCTCCAATAGCTGCTTATATCTTTCCCTAACTGCCTCCTCTTTTAGTTTATAAACCTTCACCTCTCTCTTCCCTGATGCTTCTATTCTCCTTGTATCCCATCTACCTTTTACTCTCAGTGTAGCTACAACTAGAAAGTGATCTGATATATCTGTGGCCCCTCTATAAACATGTACATCCTGAAGTCTACTCAACAGTCTTTTATCTACCAATACATAATCCAACAAACTACTGTCATTTCGCCCTACATCATATCTTGTATACTTATTTATCCTCTTTTTCTTAAAATATGTATTACCTATAACTAAACCCCTTTCTATACAAAGTTCAATCAAAGGGCTCCCATTATCATTTACACCTGGCACCCCAAACTTACCTACCACACCCTCTCTAAAAGTTTCTCCTACTTTAGCATTCAGGTCCCCTACCACAATTACTCTCTCACTTGGTTCAAAGGCTCCTATACATTCACTTAACATCTCCCAAAATCTCTCTCTCTCCTCTGCATTCCTCTCTTCTCCAGGTGCATACACGCTTATTATGACCCACTTCTCGCATCCAACCTTTACTTTAATCCACATAATTCTTGCATTTACACATTCATTTTCTCTTTTCTCCTTCCATAACTGATCATTCAACATTACTGCTACCCCTTCCTTTGCTCTCTCTCAGATACTCCAGATTTAATCCCATTTATTTCCCCCCACCGAAACTCCCCTACCCCCTTCAGCTTTGTTTCGCTTAGGGCCAGGACATCCAACTTCTTTTCATTCATAACATCAGCAATCATCTGTTTCTTGTCATCTGCACTACATCCACGCACATTCAAGCATCCCAGTTTTATGAAGTTTTTCTTCTTCTCTGTTTTAGTAAATGTCTACAGGAGAAGGGGTTACTAGCCCATTGCTCCCGGCATTTTAGTCACCTCATACGACACGCATGGCTTACGGAGGAGATTCTTTTCCACTTCCCCATGGACAATAGAAGAAATAAAGAAGAACAAGAGCTATGTAGAAAAAGGAGAAAAACCTAGATGTATGTATATATATATGCATGTGCATGTCTGTGAAGTGTGACCAAAGTGTAAGTTGGAGTAGCAAGATATCCCTGTTATCTAGCGTGTTTATGAGACAGAAAAAAGACACCAGCAATCCTACCATCATGCAAAACAGTTACAGGTTTCTGTTTCACAGTCATCTGGCAGGACGGTAGTACTTCCCTGGGTGGTTGCTGTCTACCAACCTACTACCTACAATATTCCTTATGGGAACAAATTCGGTCAGTACTGGCATCTAAACATACTTCTGGAATGAAAAAATATCGTTAACCGGGGGTCCACTGTATTTCCTATACACCGAGCCCAATTTCAAGCTACTCCAAGTCCTGAAACCAATCAAAATCATCTCTATTTCAGTAATATACATGTATCTTTCATTCTATCAAATGATACGAAGAAACAGAAAAAAACGTAAAAGCCATCTAAAAATACAGTGCAAATTCGCTGTTTTAAACCAAAAACTCAGTAACGGTTTTTTCCTCATCATGCATTGCGTAGGGCAAGACACACTTGCCATACACACCCATTCTTTCACATCTAGGCCAAAATTTACCCCTCACTAACTGACCCAGAGAAAAGTAGGAGTGCCATAGGCACAATAAGAGAACACTCATCCGTGGTCCTTAAAAATTCAACCTGCTTCCAGCAAATATCAGAAAAGCTGCTGAGACATGTGTGGTAGTTTTCAAGAGGAAACTAGATCACCACCTCTCCTCCAAGTGCCAAATCAACTAGGCTGTGATGGCTGTGTGAGCCAACAAGCTGCCAACAGCAACAGAAAATCATGGCCCCATGAGGAAACATGAACAACTGCATTTAAAATCAATAAAAGATAGAGTAAAAACAAAGACGATTTATTAGCATTCTCAAGCTGGAGAATAAGAGACCAGTTATAACACAGATGTTACAAACATGATAAAAACTTTCAAACATAACAAATTGGAGAAAAGAGTTGAAATGACATTTTGGTCAATCCTAGACCATTATTAATGGTACAGGATGTACAGAAATGTCATGTAATGTGTGGGTTGGTTGTGAATTGTTACAAAGACTTATATTCTTCATGCTAACAAGTAACCAAGAGGAGGCAGAAATACAAACTTTAATGTATAATATATGACAAACTTAAAATTGAAATCATGGCATAAAAAGCATAGTTCTGTTCCTGTAACGAGAAACAAGCAATCACATGTATACAATATTTATATATACATAGCCTTGTGGAGAGTAATGGCAAACTCTACATCTTAACAATTGTAAAAAACAAAAAAGATTGTGTAAATAATAAAAAATAAAAAATATAAAAACACTGAAAATCTAGTCGAAGTATCAAAGTGGTGGGAGTACAAGTCCTTAGAAGTCCCGTGACACTACAACCCATCAATAACACTAAATTGCCCCACAGTAAATTTTAATTAACATTTGGCTCATTTTCTTTCAGAGAGTATATACAGGGTAGCTTTATACAGCACCTTAATCTGGTTAACACTGACATTTACAAACAAAAGAAATAAAAGAGAGAGAGAAAATATAATGTGTGTTGAGAATGCCATTAGCATACTGTGGACCAAATCCTATGGTTTGTTTTCAATTTTTTGAACATGTGCAAACCTCCAAAAACCTGAAAACCATTAAAACTCCAACTATAGTGATACCTCGAGTTATGAACTTAATTCGTTACCGAAGGCTGTTCGAGTGCCGATACTGAACAAATTTGTTCTCATAACTAATAATGTAAATTAGATTAGTCTGTTTCAGACCCCCAAAAATACACTTACAAAAGCACTTACAAAAATACACTCGCATAACTGTTCAAGTTGGGAACTGTTCGAAACTCAAGGTACCATATTTTTTTATCTGAACTTGCCTAAACATTTTTTAAGACATTGTTTAGCAAAGTTGAGATGTGGAGTTGGCCCACACTAACAGCATGGCTCATACAGATACTACCTTGCACAATAAAACTTGTTTATCTAATCACTGGGCTTGTAATATGGTATGTAGCTCGCTGGGCTTGAAGACACCAAGTTCTGTGACTATGCCGCCTGTGATCAACTCTGCAGGAGTGACATCAAATGCCGGGTTCCAGCATGATATACCTGAAACAATAATAAACTTTTACCTCACATGAATACAAAGAATTTCCTAACTATATAGATAAAACATTTAAACTAAATATGACACATACATTAGCCCTAAACATTCAAAATGAAGAAAGTGGTACATAACAAGGCCCATAAATTTTTACAAGTGTCACCCACCATTCCACAAGCAGACTACTTACAACACTGAATAAACAAATCATGGAATGGGTGGGATTTGAACCCACAGCAAGTGAGTTCTAAAACTGCAAGCCAGTGCATTAACCACTGGGCTAGCTGGCTCTAGTAAGATTCATTCAACTAGGTCTATTTCTATACACTATAGGGAAGTTTGCATGGGCCACCACTGCGACTACAAATGCAAGTTTTTACAGATGAATCTCACACTAGTGTGGATGTGGAAAACTCTAACTCAAGTCCTCTCAATGGAGTTGTCGCAGCCAGTAATAAACAACACGCCCAGTATTTAGTTCACCATCCAGAGTATATCACTGTCTATATCTTGCCTCACTCAGCACTATTGTTAACAAAGAGCTCGCAAAAATAGTAACCTGGATGACTGTCAATGAACTTACACTTAATGTAAACAAAGTTAGCGATACCCCTGTACCAAGGAAAAAAAATCAATAATTTTAGAAGTCAAACTTGACATAATAAGATGACCTGAAAAATTTTAAACTCCCTCTCACTCCATATTCATATTTTTTTTTTTCAACAAGTCGGCCGTCTCCCACCGAGGCAGGGTGACCCAAAAAGAAAGAAAATCCCAAAAAAAGAAAATACTTTCATCATTCAACACTTTCACCTCACTCACACATAATCACTGTTTTTGCAGAGGTGCCCAGAATACAACAGTTTAGAAGTTTTTTTTTTTTTTAACACACCGGCTGTATCCCACCGAGGCGGGGTGGCCCAAAAGGAAAAACGAAAGTTTCTCCTTTTACATTTAGTAATATATACAGGAGACGGGGTTACTAGCCCCTTCCTCCTGGCATTTTAGTGGCCTCTTACAACACGCATGGCTTACGGAGGAAGAATTCTGTTCCACTTCCCCATGGAGGTAAGAGGAAATAAACAAGAACAAGAACTAGTAAGAAAATAGAAGAAAACCCAGTGGGGTGTGTATATATATGCTTGTACATGTATGTGTAGTGTGACCTAAGTTTAAGTAGACGTAGCAAGACGTACCTGAAACCTTGCGTGTTTGTGAGACAGAAAAATGGACACCAGCAATCCTACCATCATGTAAAACAATTACAGGCTTTCGTTTTACACTCACTTGGCAGGACGGTAGTACCTCCCTGGGTGGTTGCTGTCTACCAACCTACTACCTAGGAGTTTAGAAGTGTATACATATAAAAATACACAATATATCCCTCCAAACTGCCAATATCCCAAACTCCTCCTTTAGAGTGCAGGCACTGTACTTCCCATTTCCAAGACTCAAGTCCGGTTATATAAAATAACCGGTTTCCCTGAATCCCTTCACTAAATATTACCCTGGTCACACTCCAACAGCTCGTCAGGTCCCTCGTCAGGTCCCAAATACCATTTGTCTCCATTCACTCCTATCCAAACCCCTCGCCCACAACACCTCCTTTACTCCCTCCCTCCAACCTTTTCGAGGACGACCCTTACCCCGCCTTCCTTCCCCTACAGATTTATACGCTCTCCATGTTATTCTACTTTGATCCATTCTCTCTAAATGAACAAACCACCTGAATAAACCCTCTTCAGCCCTCTGACTAATACTTTTATTAACTCCACACCTTCTCCTAATTTCCACACTCCGAATTTTCTGCATAATATTTACATCACACATTGCCCTTAGACAGGACATCTCCACTGCCTCCAACCGCCTCCTCGTTGCAGCATTTACAACCCAAGCTTCACACCCATATAAGAGTGTTGGTACTACTATACTTTCATACATTCCCTTCTTTGCCTCCATAGATAACATTTTTTGCCTCCACATATACCTCAATGCACCACTCACCTTTTTTCCTTCATCAATTCTATGATTAACCTCATCCTTCATAAATCCATCTGCCGACACATCAACTCCCAAATACATATATGAAAACATTCACTTCTTCCATACTCCTCCTCCCCAATTTGATATCCAATTTTTCTTTATCTAAATCATTTGATACTCTCATCACCTTACTCTTTTCTATGTTCACTTTCAACTTTCTACCTTTACACATACTCCCAAATTCGTCCACTATGCAATTTTTCTTTAGAATCTCCCATAAGCACAGTATCATCAGCAAAAAGTAACTGTGTCAATTCCCATTTTTTGTATTTAATTCCCCATAATTTAATCCCACCCCTCTCCCGAACACCCTAGCATTTACTTCTTTTACAACCAACCATGGTGACATTACACATCCCTGTCTAAGACCTACTTTTACTAGGAAATAGTCTCCCTCTCTTCTACACACCCTAACCTGAACCTCACTGTCCTCATAAAAACTCTTTACAGCATTTAGTAATTTACCACTTATTCCATATACTTGCAACATCTGCCACATTGCTTCCCTATCCACTCTATCATATGCCTTTTCTAAATCCATAAATGCAATAAAAACTTCCCTACCTTTATCTAAATACTGCTCACATATATGCTTCAATGTAAACACTTGATCTACACATCCCCTACCCACTCTAAAACCTCCTTGCTCATCCGCAATTCTACATTCTGTCTTACCTCTAATTCTTTCAATAATAACCCTACCGTACACTTTTCCTGGTATACTCGGTAAACTTATTCCTCTATAATTTTTACAATCTCCTTTGTCCCCCTTCCCTTTATATAAAGGGACTATACATGCTCTCTGCCAATCCTTAGGTATCTTCCCCTCTTTCATACATTTATTAAACAAAAATACCAACCATTCCAACACTATGTCCCCCCCTGCTTTTAACATTTCTGTCATGATCCCGTCAGTTCCAGCTGCTTTACCCCCTTTCATTCAACGTAATGCCTCACGCACCTCCCCCACACTCATATCCTGCTCTTCTTCACTCCTAAAAGATGGTATACCTCCCTTGCCAGTGCATGAAATTACCGCCTCCCTTTCTTCATCGACATTTAAAAGTTCCTAAAAATATTCTCGCCATCTACCCAAAACCTCCATCTCCCCATCTACTAACTCCCCTACTCTGTTTTTAACTGACAAATCCATTTGTTCCCTAGGCTTTCTTAACTTGTTTAACTCCAAAATTTTTTCTTATTTTCATTAAAATTTTTTGACAGTACCTCTCCCACTCTGCCATCCTCTCTCCTTTTGCACTCTCTCACCACCCTCTTCACCTTTCTTTTACTCTCCATATACTCTGCTCTTCTTATAACACTTCTGCTTTGTAAAAACCTCTCATAAGCTACCTTTTTCTCTTTTATCACACCGTTTACTTCATCATTCCACCAATCACTCCTCTTTCCTCCTGCACCCACCCTTCTATAACTACAAACTTCTGCCCCACATTCTAATACTGCATTTTTAAAACTATTCCAACCCTCTTCAACCCCCTCACTACTCATACCTGCACCAGCTCACCTTTCTGCTAATAGTTGCTTATATTTCATCCGAACTTCCTCCTCCCTTAGTTTATACACTTTCACCTACCTCTTACTTGGTGTTGCCATATTCCTCTTATCCCATCTACCTCTTACTCTAACTGTAGCTACAACTAGATAATGATCCAATATATCACTTGCCCCTCTATAAATGTGTACATCCTGGAGCCTACCCATCAACCTTTTATCCACCAATACATAATCTAACAAACTACTTTCATTATGTGCTATATCATACCTTGCATATTTATTTATCCTCTTTTTCATAAAATATGTATTACTTATTACCAAATCTCTTTCTACACATAGCTCAATCAAAGGCTCCCCATTTTCATTTACCACTGGCACCCCAAATTTACCTACTACTCCCTCCACAACATTTTTACCCACTTTAGCATTAAAATCCCCAACCACAAGTACTCTCACAC
Organism: Cherax quadricarinatus; assembly: GCF_038502225.1. NCBI lineage: Eukaryota > Metazoa > Arthropoda > Malacostraca > Decapoda > Parastacidae > Cherax > Cherax quadricarinatus. Next base: position 17,181,867 of record NC_091379.1, read on the forward strand.
TTGGTTCAAAACTCCCCATGCATTCACTCAACATTTCCCAAAATTTCTCTCTCTCCTCTATAATTCTCTCTTCCCCAGGTGCATATATGCTTAGTATAACCCACTTCTCACATCCAACCTTTATTTTACTCCACATAATCCTTGAATTAATACATTTATAGTCCCTCTTTTCCTGCCATAACTTATTCTTCAACATTATTGCTACTCCTTCTTTAGCTCTAATTCTATTAGAAACCCCTGACCTAATCCCATTTATTCCTCTCCACTGAAACTCACCCACCCCCTTCGGCTTTGTTTCACTTAAAGCCAGGACATCCAGCTTCTTCTCATTCATAACATCCACAATCATCTCTTTCTTATCATTCGCACAACATCTACGCACATTCAGACTTCCCACTTTGACAATTTTCTTCTTATTCTTTTTAGTAATTTTTACAGGAAAAGGGGTTACTAGCCCATTGTTCGCGGTATTTTAGTTGACTTTTACAACACGCATGGCTTATGGAGGAAAGATTCTTATTCCACTTCCGCATGGATATAAAAGGAAAAGTAATTAGAACAAGAACTAAGATAAAATCAAAGAAAACTCAGATGAGTGTGTATAAATAAACGTGTAGTGTGACCTAAGTGTAAGTAGAAGTAGCAAGATGTACCTGTAATCTTGCGTACTTATAAGACTGACAAAAGAGACCAGCAATCCTACCATCACGTAAAACAATTACAGGCTTTCGTTTTACAATCACTTGGCAGAACGGTAGTACCTCAGTGGGTGGTTGCTGTCTACCAACCTACCTACCTACCTACCTCAATTCACATATCCGGTGTAAATCAGTGGTGATTATCAAAGGCAAAGTGTGAATCTTGGAACACATTAAAGGATCTGCACCTATACATGTATTCAAAGAAATAGGACAAGTGAAGTGTATCTACCTGGAGTGGGTTTCGGGGGTCAATGCCCCTGCGGCTCGGTCTGAGACCAGGCCTCATGGTGGATCAGGGTCTGATCAACCTGACTGTTACTACTGGCCGCACACAAACTGACGTATGAACCACTGCCCGGCTGGTCAGGTACTGACTTTAGGTGCCTGTCCAGTGCCTTCTTCAAGACAGCCAGGGGTCTATTGGTAAGCCCCCTTATGTATGCTGGGAGGCAGTTAAACAGTCTTGGACCCCAGACACTTACTGTGTTGTCTCTCAGTGTACTCGTGGCACCCCTGCTTTTCATCGGGGGAATGTTGCATCTCCTGCCGAGTCTTTTGCTGTCATAGGGAGTGATTTTCATGTGTGAGTTTGGTACCAATCCCTCCAGGACCTCCCAAGTATATATTATCTAGGGAAAATGTGAGAAAGCAAGGCAATTTAGGTCATTTGGGTAAGTATGTCATATTGTCAGTAAATTCTGCCAACATTATTACACTGAAATTTGCTATTTAGTATCTCACACATTTTCTCTTCCTCTTCAGTGAATTTATAGTCATCTTTGAGTCTGCATTTTGTTTTTCACACTTTTTTTTTTATTTATTATCACACTGGCCGATTCCCACCAAGGCAGGGTGGCCCGAAAAAGAAAAACTTTCATCATCATTCACTCCATCACTGTCTTGCCAGAAGGGTGCTTTACACTACAGTTTTTAAACTGCAACATTAACACCCCTCCTTCAGAGTGCTGGCACTGTACTTCCCATCTCCAGGACTCAAGTCCGGCCTGCCGGTTTCCCTGAACCCCTTCATAAATGTTACTTTGCTCACACTCCAACAGCACGTCAAGTATTAAAAACCATTTGTCTCCATTCACTCCTTTCAAACACGCTCACGCATGCCTGCTAGAAGTCCAAGCGCCTCGCACACAAAACCTCCTTTACCCCCTCCCTCCAACCTTTCCTAGGCCGACCCCTACCCCGCCTTCCTTCCACTACAGACTGATACACTCTTGAAGTTATTCTGTTTCGCTCCATTCTCTCCACATGTCCGAACCACCTCAACAACCCTTCCTCAGCCCTCTGGACAACAGTTTTGGTAATCCCGCACCTCCTCCTAACTTCCAAACTACGAATTCTCTGCATTATATTCACACCACACATTGCTCTCAGACATGACATCTCCACTGCCTCCAGCCTTCTCCTCGCTGCAACATTCATCACCCATGCTTCACACTCATATAAGAGCGTTGGTAAAACTATACTCTCATACATTCCCCTCTTTGCCTCCAAGGACAAAGTTCTTTGTCTCCACAGACTCCTAAGTGCACCACTCACCCTTTTCCCCTCATCAATTCTATGATTCACCTCATCTTTCATAGACCCATCCGCTGACATGTCCACTCCCAAATATCTGAATACATTCACCTCCTCCATACTCTCTCCCTCCAATCTGATATCCAATCTTTCATCACCTAATCTTTTTGTTATCCTCATAACCTTACTCTTTCCTGTATTCACATTCAATTTTCTTCTTTTGCACACCCTACCAAATTCATCCACCAATCTCTGCAACTTCTCTTCAGAATCTCCCAAGAGCACAGTGTCATCAGCAATGAGCAACTGTGACAACTCCCACTTTATGTGTGATTCTTTATCTTTTAACTCCACGCCTCTTGCCAAGACCCTCGCATTTACTTCTCTTACAACCCCATCTATAAATATATTAAACAACCACGGTGACATCACACATCCTTGTCTAAGGCCTACTTTTACTGGGAAATAATTTCCCTCTTTCCTACATACTCTAACTTGAGCCTCACTATCCTCGTAAAAACTCTTCACTGCTTTCAGTAACCTACCTCCTACACCATACACCTGCAACATCTGCCACATTGCCCCCCTATCCACCCTGTCATACGCCTTTTCCAAATCCATAAATGCCACAAAGACCTCTTTAGCCTTATCTAAATACTGTTCACTTATATGTTTCACTGTAAACACCTGGTCTACACCCCCCCCTACCTTTCCTAAAGCCTCCTTGTTCATCTGCTATCCTATTCTCCGTCTTACTCTTAATTCTTTCAATAATAACTCTACCATACACTTTGCCAGGTATACTCAACAGACTTATCCCCCTATAATTTTTGCACTCTCTTTTATCCCCTTTGCCTTTATACAAAGGAACTATGCATGCTCTCTGCCAATCCCTAGGTACTTTACCCTCTTCCATACATTTATTAAATAATTGCACCAACCACTCCAAAACTATATCCCAACCTGCTTTTAACATTTCTATCTTTATCCCATCAATCCCGGCTGCCTTACCCCCTTTCATTTTACCTACTGCCTCACGAACTTCCCCCACACTCACAACTGGCTCTTCCTCACTCCTACAAGATGTTATTCCTCCTTGCCCTATACACGAAATCACAGCTTCCCTATCTTCATCAACATTTAACAATTCCTCAAAATATTCCCTCCATCTTCCCAATACCTCTAACTCTCCATTTAATAACTCTCCTCTCCTATTTTTAACTGACAAATCCATTTGTTCTCTAGGCTTTCTTAACTTGTTAATCTCACTCCATTATTATTATAATCAAAAAGAAGCGCTAAGCCACAAGGACTATACAGCGCTGCAGGGCAGGAAGGAAGCGAGGGCATCAGGTGGCAAAAGGGAGATGGATGAGTAATAGGTTACGGATAACAGCTGGGCAGTGGATGGTGAAAGGGTAAAGGGCAGCAAGAGACTGAACTAGAAAGGGCTGAGGGGAGTGCGAAAAGTATCAGAGTTTGTGGAGTAAATCAGTCGTTGTCAAGAAGTCAATGAGAGAGTCAGGATTAAAGGAGGGTCCATCAGCAAGAAGGGAAGGTAAAGAGAGAGTAGTAGAACAAAGACGACGTTGGAGGTAAATTCTGCGTGCTCATTGATAGAGAGGGCAGTCTAACAGAATGTGGATAATCGATACTGGAACTTGACACTGCTCACAGAGAGGAACAGGGTGCCTCTCCATGAGATACCCATGAGTAAGACGAGTGTGGCCAATGCGAAGGCGGGAGAGAGTGGTCTCCCAACCTCGGCACTGATGACAAGAAGACGGCCAGTAACCTATGCTCGGTTTAATAGAATGAAGTTTGTTACCGAGCAGAGTTGACCAACGTTGTTGCCAACGGGTGCGAAGGTGGGTAGCTATTGCAGCAAAATAGTCCAGAAATGGAACACCTCGATAGGAAATTGGTAGGTCATGTACTGCTGACCGAGCAGCAGTGTCTGCCTGTTCATTGCCCTGTACGTCGACATGACCAGGGACCCAACAAAAAACAACATCTTTATGTTTGGTAGAGATACGGCGTAGCCAAAGTTGGATACGGAGAACTAGGGGATGAGATGTATCAAATTTTCGTATAGCCTGTAGAGCACTAAGGGAGTCTGAGACTACTACAAATGATGACACAGGCATAGATGCGATACGAATAAGTGCTGCAAGAATGGCATACAGTTCAGCAGTAAATATGCTAGCTGAAGATAGTAAATGCCCCCGTACGACGCTGTCCGGAAACACTGCTGCAAATCCGACGCCGTCTGAAGACTTAGAGCCATCTGTGTACACAGCGGTGGCATGAGAATGGGAGTGGAAGTGATCAAGAAAAAGAGAGCAGGAAGCCACCGTAGGCAGTTGAGCTTTCGAGCAAGGGAGTGAGAAAGAACAGACCCGAACAGCTGGAACTTCCCAGGGGGGTAGGGAAAAGTGAGATGCTACATGAACATATAAAGGTGGTAACTGAAGGGAAGACAAGAGTGAATGTAGGCGAAGAGAAAAGGGACGGAGCAAACAGGGGCGGCGAACAAATAAAGAATGTTTACTAATATCAGTGACCATTCTATAAATGGAAGGATTGTGTAGATCGTGAGGGCGTACATAGTAGCGAAGGCAATGGGCATCACGGCGATCAGACAAGGATGGAACATTTGCTTCTGTATAGAGGCTCTCAACAGGGGAAGAGCGAAAAGCACCAAGGCACAAACGTAATCCTTGGTGATGGATAGAGTTAAGGCTAGAGAGAGTAGCAGGAGAGGCCGCGGAATAAATCTGGTCACCATAATCGAGTTTCGATAAAACGAGGGCTGAATGTAGGCGAAGCAGAGTTCGACGATCAGCTCCCCAGGAAAGATGAGCAAGGGTTTTAAGAAGGTTTAGCCGGCTGTGACAAGTTGCCTTCAGAGAGGTAATGTGAGGTTTCCAGGATAACCGACGGTCAAAGAGAAGGCCTAGAAACCTGACTGTATCACGTTCGGGGATACGGGAGCCATAGAGATACAAAGGATGATTGGAGATAACAGAGCGTCTAGTGAAAGTAATTTGGTGAGTTTTGGTACTTGAAAATTTAAACCCATGTGTGGTGGCCCAAGTGGAAACATGGTCGACCGCATGCTGGAGAGAAACTGCAATAAGGTGACAGTCAGCGCCTGCACAAGCAATAGCGAAGTCATCAACATAGAGTGATGACCAAATATTGGGTGGAAGAACAGAGGCCAAATCATTTATAGCAAGGAGAAAAAGTGTTGTGCTTAGAACACATCCCTGAGGGACACCTTCAGCTTGGACGAAGTCCGGGGAAAGAACATTATTGACTCGAACACGGAAATGTCTGTCAGTTAAAAAGTTCTTAAGGAAGGATGGTAGATTGCCTCGGAGGCCTAAGGAATGGGCCTGGGCCAAAATATTATACCTCCAAGTTGTGTCATATGCCTTCTCAAGGTCAAAAAATATGGCAATAACTGAGTGATTATTCGCAAAGGCATTACGAACATACGTATCCAAGCGTAGTAAGGGGTCTATGGTAGAACGACCCTTACGAAAGCCATATTGACTAGCGGAGAGACTGTTGTGAGTCTCTAAATACCACATTAAAAGTCGATTTACGAGGCGTTCCATCACTTTGCAAACTGCACTAGTAAGAGCGATGGGGCGATAGTGGGAGGCATCATGTCCTGTAGTACCCGGTTTGCGGAAAGGGAGAACAATGGCAGATTTCCACAGCTGGGGAAGAACTCCTTGTGCCCAAATAAGATTGAAGAGGTGTAAGAGGACTACAAGGGCTGACCGATGTAAATGTTGTAACATACGAATATGAATGTCGTCAGGCCCAGCTGCCGATGATCGGCAAGCTGAGAGCGTTGCCTCCAGTTCTTGAAGTGTAAAAGGCACATTATACTGTTCTTCTCTGAGAGAAGAAAAGTCCAAGGGTACTAACTCTCTGGCAGACTTTGAGGAAAGAAACGAGGGGCATAGATGGAGCCCTCGGGAAATACGGACCAGATGTGTGCCAAGTTCAATGGCAACGTCGAGAGGGTTTGCTACATCAAAACCAGTGACCCGTAGAACAGGAGCCGGGTCAGGAGAGTATTTACCACTCAATTTCCTCACTTTTTTCCAGACTGCACTCATAGAAGAAGCAGAGGTGATGGTGGAAACATAGTCTCGCCAACAAGTGCGTTTAGCTTCACGGATGACATGGTGAGCGATCGCACGCTTCTGCTTAAAATCAACAAGTCTCTCAGCGGTTCTATTGTACCGGTACCTGCCCCATGCAGCACGTTTCAAACGTACTGCACGAGCACAAGCAGGAGACCACCAAGGCACGCACTTCTGAGAATGCCTGCCTGAGGTTTGGGGTATAGAATGAGAAGCTGCGGTATAAACTGATGTCGAGAAGATGTGTAGGAGCTCATCAATGGAGGATGAAGAAGGAACCTCACTAAAAGCAGTGAGGTGTGAGTAAAGATCCCAATTTGCCCGATCAAATTGCCAGCGAGGGCTACGGAAAGGTGGTGAATAGGAAGGAGAAGTAAGAATGATCGGAAAATGATCGCTGTCATGTAAGTCTGGTAGAACAGACCAGGTGAAGTCTAGTGCAGTGGAGGAAGAGCAGACTGATAGATCGATGCAAGAGAGAGTATGAGTACGAGGATCAAAATGGGTGGGAGTACCCGTATTTAAAACATGGAGGGGGTGAGAGGCGAGAAAAGCCTCCAACTGAATGCCACGTGAGTTACAATGAGACCCCCCCCAGAGGAAATGGTGGGCATTAAAATCACCAAGTAACAGAAGTGGTGGTGGTAAGGATGAAACAAGAAAGGCAAAGTCTGGGATAGAAAATGCTCGAGAAGGAGAGAGATATAAAGAACATATTGTAAACCACTTATTCAAGTGGATACGGGCTGCAGTGTAATGCAGCGAGGTATGGACAAATAGTTGACAGTACGGAATATCATTGCGTAGAAGAAGGGCACTTTCATTAAAGGTCCCATCTGAGAAAGGATCCGAAGAATACAATAAATTATAGCCTGAGATAGGTTGGAAAACAGCCGAGTGTAATTTTGGTTCTTGTAAGCAAGCACCAACAGGGGAAAACCTGGAAAGCAACATCTGAAGCTCACCCCGATTACCCCTGAGGCCGCGGATATTCCACTGTAAATAGGCCATGATTGGCGATGAAGAAAACATCAGGAATCTGTAGGTAAAGGCACCTACGGACTAGAGGGGTTAGAAAAGTCAACGTGTGGTGGCACTGGAAGATGTTCAAGTAGCGAAGGAACGGAGCGTTGCGAAGAATGGGGTTGTGAAGATGGAGGAGAGGGGAGAGAAGGAACAGGAAGTGAATCAGTGTCCATTGAAGGTTTAGTCTCTGCAATATATTCTGAAATGGCTTCAAGTGTTTCTGAATTCAAAGATGTAAGGGAGACTGTTAGGTAAGACACATATGCAACAGTTAGACAACTTTATTCCAAAACGTTTCGCCTACACAGTAGGCTTCTTCAGTCGAATACAGAAAGTAGGCAGGAACAGTAGAGATGTGAAGACGATGTAATCAGTCCATCACTACTACTACTACTACTACCCTGCACCTCTCCTTCCGACAGTATTTAAGTCTCCGCACTGTCGCTTGATCTTCAGATAGTTCCTGACTATGGAACTGAACTTCTCCAGGCCGAGGGACTGACAACCTCAAATTCTACGACTTTAAGGGTGATGGACTGATTACATCGTCTTCACATCTCTACTGTTCCTGCCTACTTTCTGTATTCGACTGAAGAAGCCTACTGTGTAGGCGAAACGTTTCGGAATAAAGTTGTCTAACTGTTGCATATGTGTCTTACCTAACAACCTGTCGGTATTGTATACCATTTTGATGTTCATGTAAGGGAGACCATATTGGAGATAGGAGGAGGAGGGTGAGTAAAGATTGGGACAGTAATGGACTGTACCAAAGTAGAGGGGGAGGGAAAAGTGTAAGGGACTGGAGATGAAGTGTGGGGGGGGACAGAAGAGGCAGAAACCTGGGAGGTGGCAGAAGAGGGAGAAACTTGGGAGGGGACAGGGGTGGAAGGCATAGTACGAGGAGGAGAGTGAATCTCCACACTTGTAATAGAGCCAGAGAGAGGGGAAGAACTAGGTACAGAGACTGGAAAGGTAAAGTGTGGAGGTGGAAGAAGGGAAGGAAGGGGCAAAGAAGATTTGAGCAATGTGGATTTTTTGGACTTCTGAGTAGAGGGGCGATTGGTATTAGGTGTCGTACGAGGTCTTGTCGATACTGGGGCTTGTGAGGAAGGATGCGAAGATGTGAGAACAGACTGAGTTGTAGTCGGGACGTCAGAGCCAAGGACAGCAAAAGGATTAGATGCCGTAGTGGCTATGGGAGGGGTAACAACAGAGGAGGCTGCAGAAGATGGGACCCCAGAAGTGGGGGGACGTTTGGAAACACGAGAATAAGAAACACGGGGTAGTCTCCCTTGGAGGCGGAGATGAGTAACTGCCATAGCATAAGGGAGACCTTCTGCCTCTTTGAGGCAACGGATTTCACGTTCATTTAAGTAGACCTGGCAACGGCGGGAGTACGAAGGGTGAGCTTCATTACAATTAAGGCAAGATGGAGGTTGACTGCAAGATGTATTAGAATGGTCGTCGGCACCACAGACTGGGCATTCGGCCATAGATCTGCAATATTTCGCTGGGTGACCAAAACGCCAGCAATTTCTACATTGTTGCGGTGTAGGTATCACCTTTTGAACTTGTAACCGATGTCCCGCGACATATACAGAGGACGGGAGTTCTCGGCTGTCAAAAGTTAAACGAGCCACATTGCAAGGGTAACGTCTCCGCCCCCGGGCAGGAAGGACATAAGTGTCTACTTTGAGGATTGGGAGATCCTGGAGTTCCAGCTGTTCAAAAATGTCATTGCCACATGACTGGAAATTCTGTTGGACTATGGTATGGGGCAGAATGACAGTACCACTACAAGAATTGAGAGAAAGATGTTTTTCAATAGTGATAGGAGTAGTATCGATATTCGAAAGGAGAGAAAGATCATGAGCTTGGGTAGCATTCTGGACAGTGACGATGCGCGTACCGCTCTTGAGAGCGTGAAATGAAATCTCTCTGCCAACATGACGCAGGAGCGCTTTGCCAATACTATGGTCAGAAAGGTAGGCAGAAGAAGAAGTTGGTCTTAAAGTAAAGAATTTAGTCCATTGTGTGGTCCGAAACTGAGCGTGGAGAGGGAGTGCTTGACGTGTCGGTCTTTTCCGAGTAGAATGGGAAGGTAACGAAGGAGCATCATCAGGAGATTGACGTTGGCGTTTAGGAGTAGGACCGGAGTTGGTCCGGCATGAAATGGGCGGGCGATTCGAAAATTGCCGTACCGTAGAGGGAGAAGCCGGAAGCATAGTCAAAGGAGAGTGGAGTTCAGACAAATCGAAGGAGTCAGTCGAAGCCCCGGTACCTGAAGCGGGTGAGGAAACAGCACCAGCAAGAGGTACAGGGGCATCAGGAGTGTCCGAAGAGTGGTCTAAACACAAGGCAGGGTCAGAATGGGGTGCGGTATCAAGAAGGGGCCCGGGGGTAGTGGTTTCATGGACTAGGGCTGCCATGGTTAGGTTACTCCTTTGCTTTTTGTTTTTAAGAAAAAAAAAGAAAGAAGAAAAGAGAATAAAAATAAAAAAAAAGAATAAAAAAAGGGGGGAGCGGGGAGGAATAGTTCCCAGGAGGAATGAAAGGGCCGGAAATCTCCCTCCGCGCCCAAGAGGACCTCAACACCGCTAGTAGCGCAGATGCAGCATGGAACCCGTGCCATACCCTACCCTTCATGCCAGTAAACCAGCAATCCGGGATAGCAACCTCACATCTGCCGAGCTACCTCAGTGGACAAAAGAGAGGGCGGCCGGATATCCGCCACAAAGCATACCTCCTTCGGCCACCACCCTCGGAATCCGAAAGGTGGCTTCCAGAGATACACCCGTCGCCCAAAAGACACCCAAAGCTACTCCGGGATACCGGAGAGGGATCGGGACATCCCCAGGCAATCCAGATTCCACGGCAAACTACGCCACCGCCAAGAACCTCAACGGAATGGGATGGACCCCAGTGTCCTTTCCCCTACCTAGGAACTAGCGAGCCTGTGGGAGAAATCCCGAAGGCCAAAAAGAGGAAGGGCAAAAGGGAGGGGTGAGGAGGAGGAGGAGGAATGGAAAAAGGGGAGGATGGGGAGGATGGGATAGGGGAGGGGAGAATGGGGGGTAATTAGGTTCGGTCTGAGGAAGAAGACCGACAGGGCTAATTCCTCAGACCAAGAGCCTCTTCACCATGCCAAGGAGCCCCCCTTGAAGAGGTAATCTCACTCCAAAACTTTTTCTTATTTTCAACAAAATTTGTTGATAACATCTCACCCACTCTCTCATTTGCTCTCTTTTTACATTGCTTCACCACTCTCTTAACCTCTCTCTTTTTCTCCATCTACTCTTCCCTCCTTGCATCACTTCTACTTTGTAAAAACTTCTCATATACCTGGATTACCTGGAGAGAGTTCCGGGGATCAATGCCCCCGCGGCCCGGTCTGTGACCAGGCCTCCTTAGGTCAGTGTCCCAGGATGCGACCCACACCAGTCGACTAACACCCAGGTACCCATTTTACTGATGGGGAACATAGACAACAGGTTGAAAGAAACACGTCCAATGTTTCTACTCTGGCTGGGAATCGAACCCAGGCCCTCACCGTGTGAAGCGAGAGCGTTAACCACCAGGCCTCCCTTACTACTCTCTTTACATCATCATTCCACCAATCGCTCCTCTTCCCTTCCACACCCACTTTCCTGTAACCACAAACTTCTGCTGAACACTCTAACACTACATTTTGAACCTACCCCATACCTCTTCGACCCCATTGCCTATGCTCTTCACACTTCACCTTTTTAAAATTCTGAATAAAAGATTTGATTCTGACTTGTTCTTGTCTTCTACTGGTACTTCTTTCTCAGATTCTTTCTTCCTCCATCCTTCCATTTATACTGTAAATTAATACACAAATAATCACCAATAACAATAGATAATGGTACAAGTCAGACCAAAACATTGTCATAAGTTTGATTCTCCTATGTGAGTGTTTGTGTATTGTTCCAGTCACATTACTGTGCCTTTTGGTACTTACTGTATATTAAGTTTTGACTTACCTGGAGAGAGAGACCTGGAGAGAGTTCCGGGGGTCAACGCCCCCGCGGCCCGGTCTGTGACCAGGCCTCCTTAGGTCAGTGTCCCAGGATGCGACTCACACCAGTCGACTAACACCCAGGTACCCATTTTACTGATGGGGAACGTAGACAACAGGTGGAAAGAAACACGTCCAATGTTTCTACTCTGGCTGGGAATCGAACCCAGGCCCTCGCCGTGTGAAGCGAGAGCGTTAACCACCAGGCTAAGTCTGAGTAAGTCCGAGTTGGAACACTTGGTATGCTGGTCCCAAGTCTTGTCTACCTTGGTCACGACTCTTCGGTACTTTCCATTAAACCATTATTTTTATCTTTTACTATTTCAGGAATACAGTAAAACTAATTGCATTTTCATATATATTGCAGAAAAGTTTGCATTATTATTTATAACTGTTCCTTTGTATAAAGGCAAAGGGGACAAAAGAGAGTGCAAAAATTATAGGGGAATAAGTCTGTTGAGTTCTCCATGGGGAAGTGGAACAGAATTCTTCCTCCGTAAGCCATGCGTGTTGTAACAGGCGACTAAAATGCCGGGAGCAAGGGGCTAGTAACCTCTTCTCCTGTATATATTACTAAATGTCAAAGGAGAAACTTTCGTTTTTCCTTTTGGGCCACCCCGCCTCGGTGGGATACAGCCGGTGTGTTGAAAGAAGAAAGAAGTCTGTTGAGTATACCTGGTAAAGTGTATGGTAGAGTTATTATTGAAAAAATTAAGAGTAAGATGGAGAATAGGATAGCAGATGAACAAGGAGGCTTTAGGAAAGGTAGGGGGTGTGTGGACCAGGTGTTTACAGTGAAACACGTAAGTGAATAGTATTTAGATAAGGCTAAAGAGGTTTTTGTGGCATTTATGGATTTGGAAAAGGCGTATGACAGGGTGGATAGGGGGGCAATGTGGCAGATGTTGCAGGTGTATGGTGTAGGAGGTAGATTACTGAAAGCAGTGAAGAGTTTTTACGAGGATAGTGAGGCTCAAGTTAGAGTATGTAGGAAAGAGGGAGATTATTTCCCAGTAAAAGTAGGCCTTAGAAAAGGATGTGTGATGTCACCATGGTTGTTTAATATATTTATAGATGGGGTTGTAAGAAAAGTAAATGCAAGGGTCTTGGCAAGAGGCCTGGAGTTAAAAGATAAAGAATCACACAAAGTGGGAGTTGTCACAGTTGCTCTTTGCTGATGACACTGTGCTCTTGGGAGATTCTGAGCAGAAGTTGCAGAGGTTGGTGGATGAATTTGGTAGGGTATGCAAAAGAAGAAATTTAAAAGTGAATTCAGGAAAGAGTAAGGTTATGAGGATAACAAAAAGATTAGGTGATGAAAGATTCGATATCAGATTGGAGGGAGAGAGTATGGAGGAGGTGAATGTATTCAGATATTTGGGAGTGGACGTGTCAGCGGATGGGTTTATGAAAGATGAGGTGAATCATAGAATTGATGAGGGGAAAAGGGTGAGCGGTGCACTTAGGAGTCTGTGGAGACAAAGAACTTTGTCCTTGGAGGCAAAGAGGGGAATGTATGAGAGTATAGTTTTACCAACGCTCTTATATGGGTGTGAGGCATGAGTGATGAATGTTGCAGCGAGGAGAAGGCTGGAGGCAGTGGAGATGTCATGTCTGAGGACAATGTGTGGTGTGAATATAATGCAGAGAATTCATAGTTTGGAAGTTAGGAGGAGGTGCGGGATTACCAAAACTGTTGTCCAGAGGGCTGAGGAAGGGTTGTTGAGGTGGTTTGGACATGTAGAGAGAATGAAGCGAAACAGAATGACTTCAAGAGCGTTATCAGTCTGTAGTCGAAGGAAGGTGGGGTAGGGGTAGGCCTAGGAAAGGTTGGAGGGAGGGGGTAAAGGAGGTTGTGTGTGCAAGGGGCTTGGACTTCCAGCAGGCATGCTTGAGTGTGTTTGATAGGAGTGAATGGAGACAAATGGTTTTTAATACTTGACGTGCTGTTGGAGTGTGAGCAAAGTAACATTTATGAAGAGATTCAGGGAAACCGGCAGGCCGGACTTGAGTCCTGGAGATGGGAAGTACAGTGCCTGCACTTTGAAGGAGGGGTGCTAATGTTGCAGTTTAAAAACTGTAGTGTAAGGCACCCTTCTGGCAAGACAGTGATGGAGTGAATGATGGTGAAAGTTTTTCTTTTTCGGGCCACCCTGCCTTGGTGGGAATCGGCCAGTGTGATAATAAAAATAAAAAAAGTAAAACTGTCCCTTGTAATATTCCTCATCATTTTTTTTTTGAAATACACTTACATCATTATATTTTCTTATAATCATTTCTATATATATTTTTTTTCATTTTCTTTCTCAAGTCAAATTTAGCAACATGCATATCTGTATGCTTTTTGCAACAGTATGTCCTGTAGCTACTAGTAGCTATAGGACCAGAAATATACTTATGGAGTTCTGTCTTCAGAATACAGCCTCTCTCACTTAGTGACGTACTCATTTACCAACGACTCAGACTTATGACGGGGTCTCTGACCAGTATGCTTACCTAAGTAATATATATTAGAGCTGATTTCCTCTTATTCTGTTTATTACAATATACAGTACACTACTGTAAAAACATTTAACCCTTTTCACTGTCGGTGCCGTATAGGTATGGCTTACGAGCCAGTGTTGGTGCCATGTTAATACGCCAAAATTCTAGCGGCTTCAAATCTAGCAGGAGAAAGCTGGTAGACCTACATGTGAGAGAATGGGACTGCGTGGTCAGTGTGCACAGTATAAAAAAAAAATCAGGGCACCCGCACTGCATTGTGAGAACACCATTTCAGTAGTCCTTGTTCACCATGCCTAGCGATAAGAAATATCTGATTCCTCAGCAAATTTGGGACTCTTCTCTTCCCAAGTGATGGTTTTAACACAGATGGAAGTGTCAGTGAAGATGAATTTCATGGTTTTGAGAAGTTTGTGACTGAAAGCAATGCCCAGGATACCAGATACAGATAGTGAAAATGGGAGGCAGCTTGGGTGGTGGGGAAGACAGCTTGAGTGGTTGGGAAGACAGCTTGGGTGCTGGGAAAGGCAGCTTGGGTGGTGGGGAAGGGATTTGGGTGGTGGGGAAGGCAGCTTGGGTGGTGGGGAAGATGATGTGGGTGGTTGGGAAGACAGTGTGTAAGCTTATTCAGGTATACATGAAGTTACATAGATTATCATACATGTGCAGAGAACCTAGGCTAACCCAAAGAGCCAAGTATCTTATTTCCAGCATGGGTGGTGGGGAAGATGGTGTGGGTGATGGGGAAAACAGTGTGGGTGGTGGGGATGGTGTGGACGAGAAAGGCAGCATCGGTTTGTGTAAATAGGCGTTGTAAACAATATAATGAAAACAATGTTTGTACAGTTATTGTGTTCCATACAAGTGGATTTATATACATTATGCATTATATTGGTCTCACAGGCCACAAAAGTTACTTGAAAAAATAAAATATTAAAAAATAAAAAAAAAAGTAGAATAAAAGTACATAAAAATAATATTACCGAGCGAGTGGTAATCGCCGATGTTGCCGTAAGTGGTTCACTTTCTGTCAAATTCACACCTCTATATCTTGGTAACTACTGATTGAATATTTTTTTGTTTTAACCCTTTCAGGGTCCAGAGGCCAAATCTCAAAGTGACAGCCAGGGTCCAAGAATTTTCAAAAAATATTTTTTTTTATTTTTTCTTATGAAATGTAGAGAATCTTTTTCTGAAGGTAATAAAACAAAAAGTACAAAATTTGATGAAATTACACTCTTGCGAATTTTGATGCGTCAGCGATATTTACGCATCGGCGATTTTGCCGACTTTGGCTCCCATTTTAGCCAATTACATTATTCCACTCGACCAAATTCTTAGCTATTTTACTAGTATTATTTCTATTTTATCAATTGAGCACAAGAAATCACCCAGTCAACTGTTTCAACTACCCAATAAAGTGATTGGAAATTGGCCAATTTAACACCAAGTTCAAAATATTCCAGTTTCAAAATAAGATCCAGAATAAACAATGCAGACATTCCTGGCACTAAACTAACATTTCCTCTGTTCATTAGTTAAGTTTTCAGGCTTTACAAATGAATTCCATTTTGATTTTTTATTCACACAATGAATTATTACTCACTCCACAAAATGGAAGATTTACTGTTATGCAATATTGTAATACTTGTATAAATAATATCACCACATTTGTGAACGTACATTAGACCCACCAACTGTCATGTATTAGACGTGTGGCGTCATATGTTTGCTCTTGAACATTGACAAAAATTTAACATTTCTGCTACTTTGAGCTCAGCTTCAAGCCATTTTCAGCACTAAAACCAATTAAAATAATCTCTATTTATGTAATATACCTTCCATTCTATCGAATAAGACCAAGAAATCACAAATACAACTACACCTACCATCCGACTTACGACCGAGTTCGGTTCCGAGAAACTGGTCGTAAGTCAAAATGGTCGTAAGTCGAACTTTACTACTGAATATCAACAAAACATTTTTGTAATGACTTTATTTTATTGTTTTATTTTAGTATTTCATGTTTTACTTTACTTTTTATGTTGTTAGTACAGTGGAACCTCAAAAATCGAACTGCTCCCAACACAACCAATTATTTAAGTGTATTTTTGTAAGTGCTTCTGTAAGTGCATTTTTGAGGGTCTGAAATGGATTAATCTAATTTACATTATTCCTGATGGGAATAAATTAATTCGGTAAAGGCACTCGAACAGCCTTCTGGACCAAAGAAAGTCCGATATTTGAGGTTCCACTGCACTGTATTTTATACTGTAAGGTTTAGGATAAACACTGTGTACAACACAAATAGTTGTTTATTTCCCAGAAATTTGGCATAAAAAACACGGTCGTAAGTCGAGTGGTCGTAAGTCGAGCAGGTCGTAAGTCGGATGGTAGGTGTATAAAAAACATATGAAAAGACAGTGCAGAGTCAATGTTTTAATCCAAAATTACAGCCTCAGTTTTTTCCTCTCATTATGCACTGTGTGCTGCAGTATTTGTTTTATGTAGTGCACACTTACAACATAGATGTATTCTCTCATATCTAGGCTCACAGTGTCTGAGTGAGCTGAGCTCATAGTGTAGATCTACGGCTTGGACTCTGGCTTCAAAGCCATAGATCTACGGGACAGACCCTGAAAGGGTTAAAACCACTCAGAAAAATATTCTTAAGATTTTGGTAAGAAAAAAAATTTGTTTTTTTTTTTTAATATTTTTTGACACCGAGAGCACGTTTGTGATTCATTTACCGACGTGGTCTTAGGAACAGAACTCCACCATTAAGTAATAGGAGGCTGTAATCATTAAAAATTTATTTGCCATGGTCGTTTCACTTGCTACTGGAGAGAGTTTATCTGGAGAGAGTTCCGGGGGTCAACGCCCCCGCGGCCCGGTCTGTGACCAGGCCTCCTTAGGTCAGTGTCCCAGGATGCGACCCACACCAGTCGACTAACACCCAGGTACCCATTTTACTGATGGGGAACATAGACAACAGGTGGAAAGAAACACGTCCAATGTTTCTACTCTGGCTGGGAATCGAACCCAGGCCCTCGCCGTGTGAAGCGAGAGCGTTAACCACCAGGCCACCAGAGTCCTACTGTACCTTCTCTTTAAATACTTTTTTCATCGTTCCACCACCAGCGTTTGTGAAGAACTCTTTAGCATGCTTTCTGCGGTGTTTTTCTTTTAAGTTTACAGCTGGGGCCTATTGTTCTCCTTGTTGAGTTAGATATTTATTTTTGTCTTGCATCTTTTGTTATTTTCATATAGTCGGACTTGAGTCCTGGAAATGGAAAGTACAATGCCGGCACTTTAAAGGAAGGGTTTAGGATATTGGCAGTTTGGAGGGATATGTTGTGTATCTTTATATGTATATGCTTCTAAACTGTTGTATTCTGAGCACCTCTGCAAAAGCAGTGATAATGTGTGAGCGTGGTGAAAGTGTTGAATGATGATGTAAGTATTTTCTTTTTGGGGATTTTCTTTCTTTTTTGGGTCACCCTGCCTCAGTGGGAGACGACCGACTTGTTGAAAAAAAAAAAAAAATCTTTTGCAATTTTGTAATAGCAAATTAAGGCATTTTTAAAATGGCTTGATTTATCTAATTATTTGCCAATTAATTTTTATGCAGTTACCTGGAAACAAAGGTCTCCCACCTCTTCTGAAATTAAAATATTTGTATACCAAGATTACTAATAGATGTATATGCTGCATAATTACAAAAACAAGCTAAACATTATGACTATATGTGCTGTATAAGCATTTTAAGTTTGAAGTCAGTCAGAAGAGTTATTCCTTAGATGCTCTCTACAAATTCATCTGTCCATGCTATATAATTTTTATAGCACTTTGGCCATCTCCCACCGAGGTAAGATGACCCAATAGAGAAAAAACAATTTCACTGTCACTCGTGCAATTACTGTCTTGCCACAAAAGCACTGACATCACAGTTTAGATGACCCTCTAAACATCCCAACCCTCCTTCAGAGTGCTGGCACCATACTCTACACCTCCAGGACTCAAGTCCAGCTAACGGGAAAAAGTCTGGAGTCCCAACTGATGGAGACACCTAATTAATTTCAAGATTAACCCTTTCAGAGTCGAAACCCCTGATCTCAAACTTGCTCTCAGGGTTGAAGAAGTTTAAAAAAAAATTACTTTATCTTATGAAATGATAGAGAATCTTTTTCCAAAGGTAATGGAGCAAAAAGTACAAAATTTGATGGAAAACTCGTGGAATTACATTTTTGCAACATTAGCAGTCTTGGCGATATTTACATACCAGCGATTTCGCCCACTTTGAGTCCTATCTTAGGCCAATTCAATTCCTCCAGTCCACCAAATTCATAGCTATTTTGCTAGCATTCCTTCTATTCTATCGATTAACATGAAACTGCCCATTTACCTATTTTGACTACCTAATCAAATGATCAGAAATTGGTAATTTGGCCAACTTCACACAAAATTAAAAAATAGCCAGTTTAAAAATAGGGTCCAGAATAAAAAATATAGACATTCTTGTCACTAAAAAAACATTTCCTCTGTTCATTAGCCATGTTTCCAGGCCCCTCTTATATTACTCTTGCTTTCCATCTTGAATTTTTATTCACAAAAAAAATAATAATTTACTCTTTATTTATTTAATTTATTTATTTATTAATTTGAACATGATACAGTGAAGTACAAAGGAATACAGTTATTACAGTGCAACATGCCAAAGCCCCTTGTATGCAGAGCATTATGGGCAGGCTTAAAATTAACTAAAGATTAACTAAGCAATGATATATTCAGTGGTAAAAACTATTGTAAACAGATAACAATTTAGCACAAATGAGTATTACAAAGACAGGTCATATGGTCATTTACTGTGTTGCTGAGCATTCAGTATAATGGAGTATTCTGTTAGGTAAGGTAATTAAAAAATAAAGTTTGATTGGGTCATAGGTTAGACATTTATGAGATACAATTATTCAGTATTTATTTAGTTGTGGGTGAGTAAGTGATTTTTGAGAAGAGACTTGAATTTATAAACAGTGTTTCTTTTATATTCACAGGTAATGAATTCCAGATTTTAGGGCCTTTTATGTGCATTGAGTTTTTGCATAGCGTGAGATGGACACGAGGAACATCAAAGAGTGATCTGTGCCTTGTATTATGGTCATGTGTTCTGTTGAGGTTGGTAAGGAGACATTTGAGGGGAGGGTTTATATCAGAGTTAAGTGTTCTATATATGTAGTAGGTACAGTAATAAGTATGGATGTTTTGTATGGTGAGTAGGTTTAGAGTTTTGAATATTGGTGAAGTGTGCTGCCTGTAGTGGAATTTGTTATCATTCTGACTGCAGCCTTTTGTTGGGTAATTAATGGTCTGAGATGGTTTAATGTTGTTGAGCCCCATGCACAAATTCCATAGGTGAGATAGGGGTAAATAAGTGAGTGATATAGGGCCAGGAGGGCTGACTGTGGAACATAGTACCGTATCTTCGATAGTATGCCTACGGTCTTGGAAATTTTTTTGGAAATTTGTTGTATATGTGTTTGAAATTTGAGTTTATTATCAAGGTGGATTCCTAAGAATTTTCCCTCTGTGAGTTTTGTGATAGGTGATCTGTTTATCATTATGTTAAGAGGAACGTCTGTAGCTCTGTTACCAAACTGAATGAAGGTTTTGTCAATGTTTAGAGTAAGTTTGTTACTACTCACCCAGGTAGATATTTTCTGTAATTCAGTATTTACAGTATTGGCTAGCGTGACTGGGCTCGGGTGAGAGAGGACGTATGTAGTGTCATCTGCAAATAGTGTGGGTTTGAGTAGTTGCGATGCATTTGGTAGGTCATTTATGTATATGAGAAAGAGAAGAGGGCCTAGGACACTTCCCTGTGGGACACCAACTGTAATTGGCTGTGCTGAAGAGTTTGCCCCATTTGTGTACACATATTGGCTTCTGTTGCTGAGGTAAGACTTTAGGTAGTTGAGGGAGTGCCCTCTTATACCATAGTGCGACAATTTTATATGGAGCAAGTCATGGTCAACTGTATCAAAAGCTTTACGTCTATGAAGATACCCAGTGGGACTTCTTTTTTCTCTTTTGCAGTGTATATGTGTTCTAGCATGTGTATAATAGCCTCATTAGTATTTTTATTATGCCTGAACCCAAATTAACAGGGGTTGAGTATGTTGTGGGAGATGAGGTAGGAATAGATTCGCTTATGAATTAATTTTTCGAAGATTTTAGAGAGGAGTAAGTTGGATATTGGCCTATAGTTATTCAAGTCTGTTTGGTCTCCTCCTTTATGGATCGGGGTGACCCTTGCTATTTTGAGAACTGTAGGGAAGGTAGAGGATTCTATGGATTTGTTAGTGTTGCAATGATTGGCGATAGAATTGTGACGCTTTTTTGTATATAAAGGGTGGTAAGGTATTTAAATCTCCTGTCTTGTTTTTTTGTGTGTTGATAATAAGGGAGACTTCTGTTGGGTTAGTCGGAGCTAGGAACAGTGTGTTCGGGTAGTTGCCAGTGAGGTAGTCATTGGGTGGGGTATCTGAGCTTGGGATTTTATTGGCAAGGTTTTTTCCTATAGTGGAGAAGAAATTATTGAGTCTGTTTGCTGTTTCAGTTGGTGGGAGTTGGGGTTCATCTGGTTTTGTCAATTCAATTTCACTATTTCATGATATTTTGTTCCTAGAATTTCTGATAGGGTTTTCCAGGTCTTTTTTATATCACCTGGTAAGTTGGATAATCTGTTCTCATAATACAGTTTTTGAGCCCTTCTTATCAGGCTGGTTAGGATTGACTAGTAACGTTTTGTTTGGTCTCTGGTTATGTGACTCATTCTGTGCTGTTTTTCTTATAGGTGCTTTGTATTTATGGATTTGAGGATGCTGGGTGTTAGCCAGGGACTGTTCAGTCTCTTAGCTGTCATCTGTTCAGTTTTTTGGGGGCAGTGCTTGTTATAAAGGTATGGGGTCTTTTTTAGAAAATTATTAATACATTCGTCAGTATCTGTATAGATTTCTAGCTCAGTGTGCCAGTCAATGTTTGTTACTGCTGTTGTGAAGTTATTAATGGCTGCCTCACTGTGAAGTCTGAAGGTGACTTTAGATGTGTCTTGGGGTACTTTGCCAAGGTTTGTGATGAGGAAAGTAGGGTAGTGATCTGTGGTATTATCTGTGATTATGCCTGATTTTAAAGGGGATATGGTGTTGGTCCAGATGTGGTCAAGTAGGGAAACACTAGTCTCTGTAACTCTTGTAGGTTTTGTTACTGCTGGTAGCAACATGCAGTTACTCATAGTGTTTGTTAATTCAGTAACATGTGGGTCCTGGTCTTGCAGGAGATTTATATTGAAGTCACCTGAGAGTAGTAAGTGATCTTTGTTCATGCGTGCATCAGTTATCATACTTCCTAGGTTGTCACTAAAACGGCTAATGTTTGACCGTGGTACTCTGTAGATGTTTATCACTGTGAGAGATTTTTGTAGGCATTTGGGTTTGAATTTAGCTATTATATATTCCCCATGTTCATCCCTTGTGCAAGTATTAGTGATACATTCTAGTTGGTCTGAGTAGTATATAGCTGTGCCACCCCCTTGTTGATCTGGCCTACAGTTGTGTATGGCTGTGTAACCAGGAATGGCATAGACATCTGTAGTATCAGGCTTTAGCCAGGTTTCAGTTAGTGTAATGATGGACATATTGGCATGCAAGGAATTTAGTAATGCTATAAGGTCATCGTAATGTTTACTTAAAGATCTGATATTGTAGTTAAAGACAGTTATGTTGTTGTTGGCTCTGAGAAGTGCCTTTGATTGTTCTGCTGTGTAGTAATTACAGTTACTGTTTGATTCATTTAAGTCATTCAATAAGAGGTTGGTATCAGGATCAATGCTTGTAATAAGATTTATAGTGAATCTATAGTTAGAATTAAGTATAAGACAAAGTAAATATTCTAAAGCTAAAAAATAGCACCTGAGTTATTTTAACAAATGTAAATATATGAACTAAAGTAGTTCTTTAAAGTTAAAATAAAGGAGACAATATAAAAGGGACTAATGTAAGTTGTGGTGAATAAATAAAGTGGTAATCAAATAAAGGAGCTTGGGAATATAATGGCAAAATATTGAACTTATTATACTTTAGCACCTGAGAATAGCACCTTGATTATTTTAACAATTGTGAATATATGAACTAAGGTTATGTAAAGCTAAACCAAGGCAGGGTTATATAAGGAGACAATTATAAAATTGTGGACTAAAAAAATTAAAGCTGTGGTGAACAAAAAAAAAGAAAGAAAATATAAGCACAGTATCATCAGCAAAAAGTAACTGTGTCAATTCCCATTTTGAATTTGATTCCCCATAATTAAATTGGCAGATAAATGAGCTAATACACTTTCACTTCCCTCTTACTTGTTGTTGCCACCTTCCTCTTTTCCCATCTACCTCTTACTCTAACTGTAGCTACAACTAAATAATGATCCGATATATCAGTTGCCCCTCTATAAACAAATAAATATTAAAAATAGTGAACTTATTACACTTTAGCACCTGAGAATAGCACCTTGATTATTTTAACAATTGTGAGAAAACTAAGGTTGTTATATAAGCTAAAATAAAGGATATATAAGGGACTAAATCTATAATGGTAAACAAAGTTAAATTTACTGATAGTAACTAAATTGATATAGTATATTGATCTGGGAGTAAGATCTGATTTGTTATATATAATAAGTTGAGCAATTTATTGTACTATAAAAAGTAAAAACTAATATGAGGTAGTTGGTAATAGCAGCAAAAGATAGTTTTGGGCCTTGAACAATAATGTAATTGAAATATACACTAATTGCACACACAATATAGTCACTAAGATATGAAAATAATCTGAGAGTAGGAATTGCCTAATAACATAAAGTTTGAGCAATTAATATCACTATAGGAATATTATTTGAGGTAGTTGATACTAGCTAGTGAGAGATGGTTCAAGGTATTGCACAGTAGTGGAGTAAGAACATACACTAGTTTGTTATTTGTAGTTTGGGAGAAAAGGGAAAATTAGGTATGATCATAAGAGAATTTTAACAGTGCTTAAGTAGGAAAGAAAAAAAAAGTAATACAGATATTATTAAAGAATAAGTATCCTATTAACAAAAAATAAATTGTGAATTCGGAATCTGGGAAGATAACACAAACTGGGTCACACAAAGAACTGTGTGGGACACCTGGGATAATGAGGTAGTAAATACTATCTAGGAGGTGATAGTACAGGGATTAGTTTAATAACATACACTAATGTAGTAAGGATTTGGTCACTAATATCAGTCAGACTCTGTAATGTTTGCATCATGAAGGAAGCTTGCTAGTTCATTTTCATTTGTAATGTAGTACACACGGCCTACATTTGTTTTTCTTACTAGAATTTGCCCATCACGTACAAAGCACTGGTGAATTTTATCATTATTCTCACGTTTCAGTTTTCTCACTCTGTACAGGAGATTCTGTCGTTTTTTGTGAGACTCATTTATGTATATATCTTTTTTTACTTTGATAGATGAAATTATTAGATCTTTTTTCCTGTCTTGTGTGTGAAATCTGAGCATAACACTTTTTGTACTTTGGTTCCCTAGTAACCGCGATTCTTTTATTTCCGACACTGGTACATTAACATGTAGATGGTCACGTATGATCTGGAGAGTTGTATCTTTGCAGTTGGAATGGTTTAGTTTGCTGGGAAAGAGTGGAGTGCTAATTACTACTGCATCAGATAACTTGTCTTGCTCTGCTTTGTCATCTTGGTTAGCAAAATAATTGTTCAATTGGGTATCCATGTTTGTTTTCCAGTCCTTGACGGCATTATCAATCTTCGTGTTTAGGGAAGTTATTTGATCTGTGTGACTGGCTATGACTGATTGGAAGGTCTTGCCAAAATCAGTCATGCCAGTTGATGTGTGCTGTTCTTCAAGGTTGTTGATCTTGTTCTCAAGGTGAAGTAACTTAGATTCATGCTTTGTTATTGTTGCACGGAGAGACATATTTTCAGCACGAAGATTCAAGTTATCCGCCGTTAGGGTAGTGATGTAGTGCTTTAGTGTGTCAGGATCATTAATCATACTTGGGAGCATATCAGCTGGGTTAAATCCTATGAAGGCAGTAGAGGTAGAGAGGGAGTCAGTCACAGTTGGTGTTGTTGTTGTTGTTGTGGAGTCGCCTGGGTTGGTGGGTGAGTCGGCCATGCATTATTGTAATAATAATTATTATTGTAATAATAATGTCAGTACATTCCTAAATGTGTACTGGACTGGCAAGCTGGACATGTATTGGACAAGTGACATTATTTGTGTACTCAGGAATATCCGCGAAAATCATAAATTTCCGCTACTTTGAGCTCAATTTCAAGCTACTTTCAGTACGGAAACCAATCAAAATTATCTCTGTTTCTGTAATAAGAACATAAGAAAGGAGGAACACTGCAGCAGGCCTGTTGGCCCATACTAGGCAGGTCCTTTACAATCCATCCCACTAACAAAACATTTGCCCAACCCAATTTTCATTGCCACCCAAGAAATAAGCTCTGATAACTCTATCCACTCATATGCAAGTCCCACTCAAACCCAACCCCTCTCACTCATGTATTTATCCAACCTAAATTTGAAACTACCCAAAGTACTAGCCTCAATAACCCAACTAGGTAGACTAGTTATCTTCTATTCTATCAAATGAGACCAAGAAACCAAGAATACAACCATAAACCATATGAAAATACTGAGAATACCATAAAAACTAATGATAATACACCACAAACCAAAAATACTGTCACCTTTTTTTTTTCTTGATATGCACTGTGTGCTGCAAGATTTTTTTATATGGTGCACAAATACTGCATAGGCCCATTCTCTCATATCTAGGCCCAAATTTCCTTCTTGCAGCTTATATGAGTGAGCATTCCACTACAGGACCAACACTGGCTTCAAAGCTGTTATATAACAAGACTGAGACCAACAGGGTTAAGAAAATAAAAGACACCAACAACAATAAATAACATATATTTCTTCTTTCTTTCTTTCAACACACCATCCGTATCCAACCGAGGCGGGGTGGCCCAAAAGGAAAAACAAAAGTTTCTCCTTTTAAATTTAGTAATATATACAGGAGAAGAGGTTACTAGCCCCTTGCTCCCGGCATTTTAGTCGCCTCCTACAACACGCATGGCTTACGGAGGAAGAATTCTGTTCCACTTTCCCATGGAGGTAAGAGAAAATAAACAAGAACAAGAACCAGTAAGAAAATAGAAGAAAACCCAGAGGGGTGTGTATATATATGCTTGTACATGTATGTGTAGTGTGACCTAAGTGTAAGTAGAAGTAACAAGACGTACCTGAAACCTTGCATGTTTATGAGAGAAAAATGGACACCAGCAATCCTACCATCTTCTTCTTTCAACAAACCGGCCGTATCCCACCGAGGCAGGGTGGCCCAAAAAGAAAAACAAAAGTTTCTCTTTTTAAATTTAGTAATTTATACAGGAGAAGGGATTACTAGCCCCTTGCTCCCGGCATTTTAGTCGCCTCTTACAACACGCATGGCTTGCGGAGGAAGAATTCTGTTCCACTTCCCCATGGAGATAAGAGGAAATAAACAAGAACTAGAAAGAAAACAGCAGAAAACCCAGAGGGGTGTGTGTATATATATGCTTGTACATGTGTAGTGTGACCTAAGTGTAAGCAGAAGTAGCAAGACGTACCTGAAATCTTGCATGTTTATGAGACAGAAAAAAAGACACCAGCAATCCTACCATCATGTAAAACAATTACAGGCTTTCGTTTTACATTCATTTGGCAGGATGGTAGTACCTCCCAGGGCGGTTGCTGTCTACCAACCTACTAATCCTACCATCATGTAAAACAATTACAAGCTTTCGTTTTACACTCACTTGGCAGGACGGTAGTACCTCCCTGGCCGGTTGCTGTCTACCAACCTATTACCTATTAATATATATTTAACCTTTATAAAGTATCATAATGTTCAGACAAGAAAAGCGAGGTGAAGCTCACCTGGAGAAGCAATACGAATTCCAGCAATGTCTGTCATTTCCTCACAGGGTCGTTCTTCGATGGGAATGTCCTTGCCTTCACCCAGGTTCAGGTCAATGGATGTGGTGGGTGCACACACGTAAAAAGGAACTTTATGACACTTGGCAGTGACTGCTAGCTAGAAGAATAAGAAACAACAATAAGACATTTAAAGAGTATGGCTATCATTATTATACTGGTGGGGAAGCACTAAACTGCAAAGTGACATGCTAGGAGCTCGCTGTGTTTGTTTAGATACATATTTTAATTGCCATATCTTAAATCTTCCAAGCAATCATGGCACCCAGTAGGCTAGAGAGTCAGGTTCAGGAAATTGTTCAGCTGGCAAGGAGATCACCAGGTGATATTTTTGAAGATATGAATGAGCTCTTAGAAGATGATGATGATGATGATGAAGACAGGAGTCCAGAGGAAATGATGGCAGAGGTCGATGCACAGATACAAGGGAGCCACATAACAGAAGATGAAGAAGAACCTGAAGAAAAACAGTTAACATTGCAGCAGTTATGTGAGCAGTTCCATATTACTGGTAAAGTTAGACTTTTTCACTGAAGAGGACCCCGACAAATCAAGAAGCAGTGCTTGGAAACAGGGTCTAGACCAGCTGATGATGCCTTACCATCAGCTGTACAATGTACTGCAGGGTAAAAGAGCCCAGAGATCCACTACAGAATTTATACACACTCCAATACAACCATTGACTTTAGTACCAGAACCTCTACCATCCTCTTCTGCTGACAACCAACAACCATCCACCTCAGCCCAGTAGGGCCACACCATCCATATCCACTCTCTTCACAATCATCCACAAACACCAGCACCCACAATTTAAGGTAAGAAATACTATTATTTCTATTGCATTTGTAGTCTTAACCCTTTGACTGCTTTGGTCGTATATATACGTCTTAGGAGCCACCGTTTTTGACGTATATATACTCATAAATTCTAGCAGCCTCAAATCAAGCAGGAGAAAGCTGATAGGCCCACATGTGAGAGAATGGGTCTGTGTGATCAGTGTGCACCATATCAAAAAAATCCTGCAGCACGCAGTGCATGAGAAAAAAAAAACTCCAACCGTTTTTTTAATTAAAATGCAGACTTTGTGGTCTATTTCCGTATAGTATTTATGGTTGCATTCTATTTTCTTGGTCTCATTTGATAGAATGGAAAACATATTATAGGAATGGAGGTGATTTTGATTGGTTTTACTATGAAAAGAACCTTGAAATGGAGCCCAAATTAGGGGAAATGCTTGATTTTTGCCGATGTTCAAAAGTAAACAAATGATGTCATTGTCCAATAAATGTCCAAGTAACCATTTTAATATGCAGTCATGAATGGGTTGATGTTATTTATACAATTATTACAATATTGCAGTAGTCTGCATAACAGTAAATCTATTTTTTGTTTGAATAAAAATTCAAAATAGAAAGCAAGAGTAATATCAGAGGGGCCTGGAGACGTGGCTGATAAACAAAGAAAATGTTATTTTAGAGCCAGGAATGTCTGCATTGTTCATTCTGGACCCTATTTTGAAATTGTCATATTTTTTAATTTTCATGAAATTGGCCAAATTGCAAATTTCTGCCCATGTTATTAGGTAGTTGAAATCGGTAAATGGGCAGTTTCTTGTACTCAATCGATAGAAAAAATGAAATTCTAAAGAAATAGCTATGAGTTTGGTCGACTGGAACAATGGAATTAGCCAAAACTAGGGCTCAAAGTGGACGAAATCGCCGATTCATAAATATCGCCGAGGTTGCTAACTTTGCAAGAGTGTAATTCCATCAGATTTCGTTCTTTTGGTGTCATTATAATCAGGAAAAGATTCTCTATCATTTCATAAGAAAAAATTTTTTTTTCTTTTTTGGAAATTTTGCGCTACCAGGAAACACCTCAGGATTTGGGGTTGCGACAGTCAAGGGGTTAAGTAGTGATATATCATGACAATGAACTAAAATTATATATTAACTTTTATTTTTGTAAGATCTGCTGGTCTAAAAAAAAGTTGTTTGGCTTTTTTGGGGCTCCTAGGAATGTAACCCTATTTTTCCCACAAGTTCTTCAGTTCATATAACACAGTTTTACCTAACACGACGTTTTCAGGAACGTAACTACCATGTTAAATGACAGTCTACTGTGTAATAAAGCTCATGGAGTAGGGAGAGTGAACCTAGTAGTGACCAGTAAGAGGTGGGGCCAGGAGCTATGACTCAGCCCCTGCAACCACAATTAGGTGAGTACAGTGCCTGGGGAATGGAAGGTATAGCAATGAGGTTCAGTATAAGGGGAGGGTAGCTTCAATTCCTTGGATCAAGAGCCTCTCATCAGCATGAATAATTTAAAGGAATTACCATACCATCTGGGAAATAAAGCCTGGTTAATTAACATTAATAATATAGTAAGATACTTGGTATTTTATTTAGGGAGAATAAATGACTTTCATGGTTTATAAAAGACAGTCCAGTCCAGTCCAGACCAACAGACATAGACAAACACACAGTCAGTCAGTCTGTCTCTGTCTCTCTCTCTCATTTTTTTTTTTAACAAGGTTAGGGTATGGGTTCCTAACTTTGTTGACAAGCTAAGAGCTGTTACCTACATCAGTTCATTTGAAAGTCTTTTTATTGTTATGAAACATACAAGTAGGGAACAGGATGAAGTTGGAGCCATCTGTGGGCCAGAATTTTCATTTGATCAACTGACTTTATATCATTGATATCATTATGCTGAATGAACATGTTCCAGACTCGACTCGACTTGACTCGACTCGACTTCTCTCTCTCTCTCTCTCTCACACACACACACACACACACACACACACACACACACACACTCTCTCTCACTCTCTCACACACTCTCTCACACTCTCTCTGACACTCTCACTCTCACACTCTCTCTCACACTCACTCTCTCTCACACTCTCACTCTCTCTCACACTCTCACTCTCTCTCACACTCTCACTCTCTCTCACACTCTCACTCTCTCTCACACTCTCACTCTCTCTCACACTCTCACTCTCTCTCACACTCTCACTCTCTCTCACACTCACTCTCTCTCACACTCACTCTCTCTCACACTCTCTCTCACACTCACTCTCACACTCACTCTCTCTCTCACTCTCTCTCACACTCTCTCTCACATTCTCACTCTCTCACATTCTCACTCTCTCACACACTCACACACACACACTCTCACTCTCTCACTTTCTCACTCTCTTAAGTCAGTGTTACACCTGCTGCCCTGGTCACCTAGCAGTAAACAGGTACTTGGGAAGTGAAGTATCCCAACAGCAACAAGCCTGGGTTAACCTATTATTAACACAACAGGGTTATCCATACACAGTCTTCTGCAGTAGAAAGAACAAAAAGGCACAATACCATGACTGGAACAATACACAAATAACCCGCACACACACAAATAACCCACATATGACGAAGTTTCGGTCCAGCTGAGACCACTAGTCCAAGTCAGACCAAAACATCGTCTTAAGTTTCTTTCTCCTATGTACGGGTTATCTGTATATTCTACAACAGTTTCTTGGCATTCTTAGTCTCTATTTTACTTCACTTACTCTTTTCTTGTACATACTCACACAGGTAAGTTCAGTCTTTGTGTACACACACAGACACATGCACACACACACACACACACACACAACTGTTGTACGAAAATAGCAGAAAAGTGGTAAAAGCCCCAAACAAAATGAATACTGGCTAAACTGAGAGCCAACAAAAATGTGGAATGCCAAAAATAGAGTGCTGTATATGTGGGGGCCTCCTGTATATGTGGGGCCCTCCTGTATATGTGGGGCCCTCCTGTATATGTGGGGCCCTCCTGTCTTCATTCTCTCATCTATATCGTTTATGTATATTGTGAACAACAAAAGGCCAAATACTGATCTCTGTGGAACACTGCTTGTGACACGTCCCCACTCTGATTTCTCCCCATTTATGCAAACTCTTTGTTGCCGATCCATCAACCATGCCTCTATCCAGGAAAAAATTTCCCCTCTTATTCCATGTGCCTCTACTTTCCTCAACAATCTCTGGTGTGGAACTCTTATCAAAAGCTTCACTGAAGTTCATATAAGCATCATATTCATTACCATGATCTGCCTCCTCAAATACCTAGTGAAAAAGTTCGTAAATTTGTAAGGCAGGAACTCCCTTTTGCAAAACTGCTGAGATTCATTAGTCAATTTACATCTTTCAAGTTGGCTTTGAATAGCCATGGGAATTATTAATTCCATCAGTTTTTCCAGAATGGAGGTTAGCTAACTGGTGTCCCGCAATTTTGTAAATTTTAATCTAATAATCTAATCAATATCACCATTGCCCCTAATCTAGTAAAAAAATTAAATATTTCATTATGTTCCAGTGCATTGTCATTATAATAGGTAGGGTAATACATGACCTATTAGTAAACATTTATAAAATCTGCCACATACAATGTAACCTGTTAGTAAACATTTATAAAGTCTGCCATATACAATGTAACCTGTTAGTAAACATTTATAAAGTCTGCCACATACAATGTAACTTGTTAGTAAACATTTATAAAGTCTGCCATATACAATGTAACCTGTTAGTAAACATTTATAAAGTCTGCCATATACAATGTAACCTGTTAGCAAACATTTATAAAGTCTGCCACATACAATGTAACCTGTTAGTAAACATTTATAAAGTCTGCCATATACAATGTAACCTGTTAGCAAACATTTATAAAGTCTGCCACATACAATGTAACCTGTTAGTAAACATTTATCAAGTCTGCCAAGAGTATGAATGTATACATGAGAGAAGCTGGCAAACTTGTATTCACTGGCTCAATATTACGTATCATAAATCATCTGGTAATGGTTATGAGAACAATCATCCTGTAGCCCGGTCTAAGACCAGGCCTCACAAAATATTAACCTGCTCACACTCCAACATCTCTTCAAGTCCAAAAACCATTCATCTCCATTCACTCCTATCAAATATGCTCACACATGCCTGCTTGCATGTCCGAGCCCCTCGAGATGACTAACAGTATTGAGAAACACAGAAAACTCTATACTGAATGTAAGTAACATTTGAAAAATTTACCTATCAATCTGTGTTAAGACAAAATACAGCAATATAACCAGAATACAAATCGTTTAATAGAATTTTTCTTCACAGTCACATGATAAGATGATAGTTTTAATGGGTTTTATGAAAAAATATTTCCCAGTAATGTACTTACTTCACTAGTCTTACTGGGCTCTCTCTCATTCTGCTAAATTTTTAGTAACTGTTGTAGTTTTTACCTCACTTTATTCAACATTTGAATATACTATACAGTGCTATATGTAAAATGACTGATGGACTGAGCACATTGACTCAATGCTGAGGGACTGATTACCTCAAACTTCTCCACAACTTCCATTCTTCTCAATTATCATCCTGATATAGATTAATATTATTATATTTTGGGTATATGTACAATGAGTATGATATAGAGCAGGTGTGGCCATACACTAAAGGAACAGGATCGACCGGTAGATGGCAAGTGCTGTTTTCGCCATCCCTGGAGTTGCCAGACTTTAGGAAGAGGGAATCTACTAGTAGATCACAATCAATATTTTGGCCCCTAGTACAGACATTGCCTACCTGATATGTGCCTATCTTGTTTGCTGTGTCACCATTTCTAATGACTCTGTCAGCTCCCACAAGAACAGCATCAATTTTGCGGCAGTTCATTAATGCTGCAGCCATGCTGTCACAGATCAGAGTTGCTGGCATCTTCTCAAAGACCAACTCATAGGCAGTGAGACGAGCACCTTGGTTGTATGGACGAGTCTCTGTACAGTAAGCCTGGGCTGCAACAAATAAGTTGGTTAACTTGTACCATTTACCAATCACTAGAACTATCTGCTTATTCAGCACACTTAACAGTGAAAGTTGTTAACATCATTATTAATACACTTCATTCATTACTGACATTTAATTAACTTAACAATTTGAAATAATCTATATCTATTTAATGAAGCATCTTTGAGGCCAAAATAAAAAGATATTCTCTGCTAGTTATATTTTTTGGTCAAAAGGTTTTGCTTTACCTAATTACTATACTACTGCATGATCAATACAGCAGCAGCCCAAGCCACACCCAAAATTTGTTCCAAGTCATACACTTCAAAGTCAACAGAAATTTTTGTAAAAGGGTAAATTTCCACACTAAAGTCAAAAGAAAAAAGGGATGCTGGGATTTAAACCTTCTTACTGTAGTGATCCCAGAAATTCATCTTGCCACTGTTTTTTTTTTTTTTTTTTTTTTTATCACACTGGCCGATTCCCACCAAGGCAGGGTGGCCCGAAAAAGAAAAACTTTCACCATCATTCACTCCATCACTGTCTTGCCAGAAGGGTGCTTTACACTACAGTTTTTAAACTGCAACATTAACACCCCTCCTTCATAATAAAAAGCACTCAATGTCGCTATTTTTTTTTTTTAACCTTTAAACGGTCCAAACAAATCGACGTTCAAATCCGTAGTGCTCCAAAAGTAGATTACGTTTTTTTACACATTTTCAAAAATAAAAAAAAAAATGTAGATAAAAGTTTTTTTTGCACATTTTTAAATGTAAAACAAGAAAGAAGATCTACATTTTTTACATACTTTCAAATGTTGAAAAAACGTATATATACGTTTGGACCATTTAAGGGTTAAGGAAAAAAAAACAATTTTATCTTCAGAAATGGTAAAGAATTTTTTCTAAATGTAATGACACAAAAAATCCTAAACCTTCAAAATTACGTAGGCATAAAGTTGATGATCTGGGTGCAACTTATGCATTAGCGATTTTTCCCACTGTATCCACTTTTAAGCCAATACCAGTTTGACCCAGTCCTAACTATTTTGCTAGTTATGTCCATTCTCATGACTGAGCATAAGACACCACACATTCAGTGATCAGAACTTCAAAAAGAAAATCCAAAATATACATTGTAGGCATTTCTGCCCCTAAAGTAACCTATACTCTGTTCACTATACACAAATAACCCGCACATAAAAGACAGAAGCTTACGACGACGTTTCGGTCCGACTTGGACCATTGACAAAGTCAATGGTCCAAGTCGGACCGAAACGTCGTCGTAAGCTTCTGTCTTTTATGTGCGGGTTATTTGTGTATCGTTCCAGTCACGGTATTGTGCCTTTTTGTTATTTATACTCTGTTCATTATGCATATCCCCAGGCCTCTCCTATATAACACTTACTCTCCATTTTGAATCAATCATCACACAAAAAATTTAAGTTTTACCCTATTTTTCAAACAAAATATAACCAAGAATGATTGGTCATGGTTGAGACCGTCCTAATAATTGAAGCAGACCTTGTAAAAACCTACCATACCCTTCCACAGGAAAACTGCTAAAAATCAAATATTTTCACTACTTTGAGGATTATTTCAGTTTGGAGAGATATATTGTGTATTTTTATACATATATACTTCTATACTTATATATACATATATACTTCTTAGGAATCCACCTTGATAATAGACTCAAATTTCATACACATATACAACAAATTTCTAAGAAAATTTCCAAGACTGTAGGCATACTATCGAAGATACGGTACTATGTTCCACAGTCAGCCCTCCTGGCCCTATATCACTCTCTTATTTACCCCTATCTCACCTATGGAATTTGTGCATGGGGCTCAACAACAATTAACCATCTCAGACCACTAATTACCCAACAAAAGGCTGCAGTTAGAATAACAAATTCTCACTACAGGCAGCACACTCCACCAATATTCAATACACTAAACCTACTCACCATACAAAACATCCATACTTATTACTGCACCTATTACATACATAGAACACTTAACTCTGATATTAACCCTCCCCTCAAACATCTCCTTGCCAACCTCAACAGAACACATGACCATAACACAAGGCACAGATCACTCTTTGATGTTCCTCGTGTCCATCTCACACTATGCAAAAACTCAATGCACATAAAAGGCCCTAAAATCTGGAATTCATTACCTGTAAATATAAAAGAAACACTACCTGTTTGTAAATTCAAGTCTCTACTCAAAGATCACTTACTCACCCAAAACCAAATAAATACTGAATAACTGAACCTTATAAATTGTATATCTTAAATGTTTCTCACAATTATATCACATAAATGTTAAACCTAAAACCCAATCTAACTTTATTATTTTTTAAATACACTACCTAACAGAATACTCCATACGACTGAATGTACAACAATGCATGCAACCATATGACCTGTCTTTGTAATACTCATTTGTGCTTTATAGTTATCTGTTTACAATAATGTATTATCACTGATTTCATCATTGCTTAGTTAATTTTAAGCCAGCCCGAAATGCTATGCATAGTATAAGTGGCTTTGGCATGCTGCTCTTATCTGTATTTTTTTTGTACCTCTGTATGTATGCTCAAATTGTTAATAAATAAATAAATAAATAAGCTGTTGTATTCTGGGCACCTCTGCAAAAACAGTGATTATGTGTGAGTGAGGTGAAAGTGTTGAATGATGATGAAAGTATTTTCTTTTTGGGGATTTTCTTTCTCTTTGGGTCAACCTGCCTCAGTGGGAGACGGCCGACTTGTTGAAAAAAAAAAAAAATTCTAGTCTGAGACCAATTAAAATTATCTCAATTATTGTCTATAAATTAGCTCCAAGAAACAACCAATTAAACCATGAAAACTACCCAAGAAAAGCCTCAGTTATATTTTTAATCCAAATACAACATCAGAGGTTAGTTGTTCCCATGAAGCACCATGTGGAGCAGGAAGTTTTCTTATACCGTGCACACTCACTCTCTCAAGTCTAGGTGAAAATTTACTACTCACAGCATATTGGAGGGAGCTGTGATTAAGATGCAGATTCATGTCTGCAACACTGATCTTAATAATGTAGACCTATGTGAGCAACAGTCAAGAGGTTAAGAGCAGCATAACTCAATGCATATTTATAATATTGTTACAATAGTGGCTGTAACTACTTCTGGTAATGCACTTCAACTTAGAAAATATTAATATGAAAGGATGTGGGGAAACAATATTGTTGATATTCATGACAAACTCAAAACCTGTAAGAACACAATATGACAGAGGTCAGAGACAGCAGAGAGGGAGCAGTAGAGGTAGTGAGGTAAGAACTTCAGCAGAGAGGTAATATCAGTAAATGTAGAAAATTAACACCACTTATCATTGTGAGTATAATGTGGGACTATCAGAGACAAGGGAGGAGAAAGTAAGTAAATCATGTTGCTGTTAAAGGCATCTGAAATAAAACTGGCTTACACTCTAATGAAGAGGACAACTGATCAAGAGATGGATTGTCAGAACAACCTGACATTTCTCACTAAGCAGCAGTGAGCTCCTGTCAATGAGACGATCATGAACATGTAGCAATAACCAATACAAAAATGTATGAGGGCTGGAGGGATACAACCAACCACTGAAAAGACACATGCCACAATGTTTTCAATAATTCTGTACAGATA
The DNA here is from genome assembly GCF_038502225.1 of Cherax quadricarinatus. Taxonomy (NCBI): domain Eukaryota; kingdom Metazoa; phylum Arthropoda; class Malacostraca; order Decapoda; family Parastacidae; genus Cherax; species Cherax quadricarinatus. Next base: position 17,217,437 of record NC_091379.1, read on the forward strand.
AGGAAAACAAAAACATTAATGTTTATATGGTAAGAGCAGACTTGTCATTAGAATATGAAACTTAAGAGTTACTACAAAGCTACAAGGCACTGGACAGTTTGTAAACCATTGTACCATTGTATTTATAAGAACATCAAACAACACTAGAGAAAGTTTGTAAACTATCAATACAAGCACAAGAATAAAATCTGTTGGACATTATGCAGATACAGAAACAAATCTTACCATAATACAACATTCTTTTCTGAGTATCAGTCTATTAACCTAATAATTGTGTTCCAACTGTGTTCCCACAACTTTTTGTGACTTTAAATATGTTACCTGCCAATATTCTGACCTCAGCACCCTCTCCATGCTTTTGAAAAAATCTAAGACTAGACAGGTCCGTGTAATGCATCATAGGTAACACTGAATAAGTAAACAATGAAACCAGGAGCTGTTGTTCAACCACCAGCTTCACTACCAGCAGACAAGGTGTACAGCTGCCATGAACATGTCTTATTCATCACAAATTTATTAAAATGTCATATGTACAGTGGGATTCAGCCAAAAAGCCCACTATTTATTATTTTATTAACACATTGGCTGTCTCCCACCAAGGCAGGGTGGCCCAAAAAAGAAAAACTGTCATTGTCATTCACTCCATCACAGTCTTGCCAGAGGCACACTCACACTACAGTTATAAAACTGCAACATTAACACCCCTTCTTCAGAGTGCAGGCACTGTACTTCCCATCTGCAGGACTCAAGTCCGGCCTGCCCACTATGTAGATTTAAATTAGGATAACCCAATATAGTCAATCAATTTGACCTGTTCCCATGAGCATTACACCTTGGAAACAACTGTAATATATTAATATTTCCTTGTAAATATATTTTACAGTGGTCTTGAAAGAACAGTGTTATAGACACAGAGATTACATTATGTTTATATAACCCAGGATATTGTTATTCCTAGGATAACCAAGTATAGTCAAACAATGTGACTTTACACAAATAACCCGCACATAAAAGAGAGAAGCTTACGACGACATTTCGGTCCAAGTCGGACCGAAACGTCGTCGTAAGCTTCTCTCTTTTATGTGCGGGTTATTTGTGTATCGTTCCAGTCACGGTGTTGTGCCTTTTTTGTTATTAATATAACTTTATTTCCACATTTTAAAGGAGTATTACACTTGAAACAATCGTAATACTTTAAGGGTTCTTTGTCAGAAAACCAAAGTAGTGAAAAATAGAATAAACAATTATGATACCTGCACTTATATACCATATTTTACAGCATTGAAGATGCTATTTTTTTTTCCAAAAATAAGCCTTGAAAATTTACCCAGCATCTTGGAGACTGAAGTACAATTTATCTTTTTTTCCAAAATTTAGCCTATCAAGCCTGGGGAGGATGAGGGTGTCTTGTTTGCCATAACATACAGTATGTATGTATTGTATAGTGGAGCAATGTCGAGTTACGCACTTCCCATATATTAGATGTACAGTGGACCCCCGCTTAACGATCACCTCCAAATGCGACCAATTATGTAAGTGTATTTATGTAAGTGCGTTTGTACGTGTATGTTTGGGGGTCTGAAATGGACTAATCTACTTCACAATATTCCTTATGGGAAAAAATTCGGTCAGTACTGGCACCTGAACATACTACTGGAATGAAAAAATATCGTTAACCGGGGGTCCACTGTATTTTAACACATCTAATACCATAATATACTAATGCACATAGTGTAAAACCATTAAAAAATAAAAAACTGAAAACCTGTCATTACTTGGCATCATTACTCACGAAATTGTAATGACACATTTGCAAACAAACAATGTTACGAGTGGGGGTTGAACTTATGGCAAGTGAATCATAAAACTCCAGGCCAATGCGTAAGCCACTGGGCCAGCTGGCTACAAATAAGATTCATCAATCATAGCCAGCTGGTCCATTGGCTTACATGTTAGTCTGGAGTTTTATGACTCACTTGCCACAAATTCAATCCCCACCCATACCATGGTTTGGCATCAGTAAATTGTAAATGTCACTAGTGCATTGATGCCATTGTTGCTGATGAGTGATCATTTTTTAGCCAACTTCAACACACCATAAAACTGTAAGTTTAGATCAGATTCCACTCATTTGATTCTTATTAGATTCATAAGATTTTTTTTAATTTAAATCCTCCATCCCATACACACACACACACACACACACACACACACACACACACCAGTGAAGAGCCAGGGGCCAGGAGCCATGACTCAACCTCTGCAAATACAAATATGTGTGTGTGTGTGTGTACAACCATGCATGCACATACATGCGCACACACTGACACAAGTGCAAAGCCATGAAGATTGGGGAAGGGCAAAGAAGACTGCAGACTCAGTACAGGCTAGGGGGCCAAAGACTGCAAACCTCACTCAGGAAAAAGAATCTTGGGGTGAGTATAATACCAAGCACATCTCCTGAGGTGCACATCAACCAAATAACTGCTGCAGCATATAGGCACCTGGCAAACTTAAGAATAGTGTTCCAATGCCTCAGTAAGGAATCATTCAAGACTCTGTACACCATGAATGCCAGGCCCATATTGAGGTATACAGCACCCGTTTGTAACTCACACCTGGTCAAGCACATAAAGAAATTAGAAAGTGCAAATGTTTGCAACAAGACTAGTCCCAGAGCTAAGGGCCATGTCCTATGAGGAGAGGTTAAAGGAAATCAACCTGAGGACACTGGAGGACAAGAGGGATGGGGGGACTTGATAATGACATATAAAACACTGAGAGGAATTGACAAGATGGATACAGACAAGATGTTTCAGAGATGGGACACAGCGACATGGGGTCACAATCGGAAGCTGAAGACTCAGATGACTTGCAGGGATGTTAGGAAGTATTTCTTCAGTCATAGAGTTGTCAGGAAGTGGAATAATCTGGAGAGTGATGTAGTGGAGGCAGGATCCATACAGTTTTAAGAAAAGGTATGATAAAGCTCATTGCTAGTAGCAACCAGCAAAGAAGCAAAGCCAGGAACTACAACTCAACCCCTGCACCACAACTAGGAGAGTACACACACACACAGACAATCTTCAACACATCTATCGAAACAGGGCGACTACTTGAGGTATGGAAGACAGCAAATGTAGTCCCAATTTTTAAAAAAGGAGAGAGACACAAAGCATTAAACTACAGACCAGTGTCACTGACATGTATAGTGTGCAAGTCACGGGGAAGAGTGGTGGAGCACCTAGAAAGGAATGAGCTTATCAACAACAACCAGCATGGTTTCAGGGATGAGAAATCCTGTGTCACAAACCTACTGGAGTTTTATGATAGGGTGACAACAGTAAGACAAGAGAGAGAGAGGTGGATAGATTGCATTTTCTAGGACTGTAAGAAGGCTTTTGACAGTTCCATACAAGAAATTAGTGCATAAGCTGGAGGACTAGGCAGGTATAACACGGAAGGCACTGCAATGAATCAGGGAATACCTGTTGGGAAGACTTCAGCAAAGTGACAAAGTGTCAGAGTGGGCGCCTGTGATGAGCGGGGTTCCACAGGGGTCAGTCCTAGGACCAGTGCTGTTTCTGGTATATGTAAACAACATGACAGAAGAAATAGACTCTGAAGTGTCCCTGTTTGCAGATGATGTGAAGTTGATGAGAAGAATTCAACTGGATGAGGACCAGGCAGAACTACAAAGGGATTTGGACAGGCTGCAGGCCTGGTCCTTCCTTCCACCACAGTTTTATATGACCTCATGTCATTCTATTCTTCACCATTCTCTTTAAATGCCAAAACTACCTCAACCTCTCCTCAGCCCTCTGAATTACAGTGGTACCCTGAGTTTCGAACTTTCTTCATTCCAGAAGGCTGTTTGAGTGCCATTACCGAACGAATTTGTTCCCATAAGGAATAATGTAAATTAGATTAGTCATTTCAGACCCCCAAAAATACACTTACAAAAGCACTGTATATCTCTCGGTAGCCCCACTCCATCTTATGTCTATTCTCCAAATTCTAAGCATAATACTTAGACTTTACATTGTGCTCAGATGTAACATCTCTACTGCCTCTAGCTGCCTCCTCACTGTGATGTTTGAAGATCAGTGCCTCACACTCATATATTATAATATTGGTACTGTTATACTCTGGTATCTTCCTCTTTCACCTCCACAGATAAACTTCTATCTTTCCACAAATGCAACAAACAATCTACCTTCCTTTTTTTCTTTGTCTTTTCATTGGTTCACCTAATTTTTCATAGACCAATCTATTTTCATCACCACTATCAGATATTTACATACATTTACTCCTTCAATACTTCTTTCCACCAATCTGATATCCAGTGTTGCTGAGATTGTTTGTTACAATTATCGCCTGAGCTCTTGCCCATGTTTACCTTTAATTTCCTTCTATTATGTACCCTCCCAAATTCCTCCGTCAACCTTTGTAACTTCTCTTTAGTATCTCCCAAAAGATCTGTTTCATCAGCAAGCAATACTGTGACAGCTCTCACTTTGTATCAGATTCATTAACTTTTAATCCTACACCCCTACTCAACAACCCAGTGTTCGTTAATTTTACAACCCCATTTACAAGTGCTATATGTTAAATAACTATGGTGACCTCATGCATCACTGCCTAAGGTCCAATTTTACTAGAAAATACAGTATTCCCTTTCTGCTTTACATATCCTAACCTGAGCCTCACTCTCCACAGAACTCTTTACTGCTTTTAGCAACCTACTAAATAATCCATGAACTTGCAATATGTGCCACAGTGCTTCCTTATCCACTTCATCATATGTTTTTCCTAAATACAAGAGAGGCAAATAGTTCCTTAACTTTATCTAAGTGTTATTCACTTAAATGCTTCCTTGTCAACACTTGGTGTACAAATCCCTTACCTAAATCATCCTTGTTAGTCTACAATTCTATTTATCTAATGCCATTTACTGAAAATCAGGAAGAGAAGCAGTAACAAGAGTTTCTATGTCATTTATTCTTTTGTCATTCTATAAATACCTGAATATTCATAAAGATTTCAATAAGATTATTTACCCTAAAAGAATAATAACACAAGAAAACCCAAGACAGTCAAGCATTGTAGCTTATTTCCAGTAGAATTCTTTAGTCCTCTTCCCAAAGAGGTAATCCACAAATCGACTAAAGCTAAGGTATCTACATACTGCTATATGAACATGGGCTGTAGGTGTTAGGACACTTGCCCAAACATCGCACCTCGCTCAGGATTAAACCCAGACCCATGGGCTGTGAGCCAAAGGCACTACCACTGTGTATACAAATTGTTTATACAAATAGCTAAAGAAAAACTTTGATTTAACATCTCCCTATTTAATCAGTTTCAGATTTAGAAAACAAACTCTGTAACCAGATGACTTTCAGAAACAGTGAACAGAGTATTACATCCAGGAAAGGTATGTTATTATTATGGCCTGCAGGGTACATTTATTCTGGATTCATCAGATGATGTCTCGATTCATCAGAATTGAGCATTATTGTAAAGATCACAGAAAAGTGATGTCATCGTTCAAACTGAACAGACATTCCCTCCCTTCTATTAGTTAATTAAACTGAGGATTCACTGTAGCCCATTTGTACACTCTTCTCATAATGAACAAGCAGCTTGTAAGCTTACCTAAGCGTCCCTGTTCATGAATGGAACGAATAACACCGAGCGCTGTGCCATAGCCGGCCGTTGCAAGGGAGCCAGTGTTGCAATGCGTCAGTAACTGCACATTCCTGCCACCTGCCGATTTTAATATCGACTCAGCGCCGAACCAGCCAATTTTCTTGTTGGTGTTAATATCATCATCTAACATCTTCTGACACCAACTAGACACCCTGAAATATTAGTAATATTGCATTATTGTATTCATGGAGAAATACTAACCTCGAAAGAGTCATATAATAACTGAAATATTTTACAGTACATGAAAATTTAACTGCCTCTTACCTGTCAGAGGAGAGCTAATGGCAAAATTCTAGCGGCTTCAAATCTTGCGGGAGAAAGCTGGTAGGCCTTCATGGGAATGGGTCTGCATGGGCAGTGTGAGCAGTAAAAAAAAGATCCTGCTGCATGCAGTGCATGATGAGAAAAACTTGCGACCATGTTTTTGGTTTAAAGCAGTGACTTTGCGGTGTATTTTCATATGGCATTTGCGGGTGTATTCTTATTTAATAGAATGGAAGATGTATTACAGAAATAGAGCTGATTTTGAATGGTTTACAAACAAAAAGTAGCTTAAAATTGAGCTCAAAGTAGTGGAAATGTTAATTTTTTGCCGATGTTCAAGAGTAAACAAATCACGTCACACGTATTCATGAATGTACTGATATTATTTACACAATTTTTACAATTATGCAGTAGTCTTAATAACAGTAAATCTTCTATTTTTTGTGTGAATAAAAATTCAATATGAAAAGCATGCATAATATAAGAGGGGCTGGAGATGTGACTGATGAACAGAGAAAATGTTATTTTAGTGCCAGGAATGTCTGCATTGTTTATTCTGGATCCTATTTTGAAACTTGGCTTTCTTGAATTTTGTGTGAAATTGGCCAAATTAGTAATTTCAGATCACCTTATTAGGTAGTTGAAATAGGTAAATTGGCAGTTTCTCGTACTCAGTCGATAGAACAAAAGGAGTTTTAGTGAAATAGCTTTGAGTTTGGTTGACTAAAACAGTGGAACTGGCCCAAAATAGGGTTCCAAGTGGGCAAAATTGCCTATGCGTAAATACTGCCAAGACCACTACTTTCGCGAAAGCATAATTCCATAAGATTTCCACCAAATTTCGAACTTTTGGTTTCATTACCTTCGGAAAAAGATTCTCTGTCATTTCATAAGAATTTTTTTTTTTTTAAATTCTTCAACCTTGGGAGCATTGTCAGTCAAGAACCAAGAGCATGTATGAAAACCAGGTAGTTTTATTCTTGAATTCCTTGTTTGAAAATTGATCTGTTCGAGAAGTAGTGCATTCGACAACCAAGGTTCCACTGCATTATAAACAAGGAAAGCAGAAAAATCCTAAGTCATTCAATGCTATGAGGCAGATGTGAGACTGAGGAAGAGAGATGGTAGAGGTGTGGAGGGAAGGATATAAACAAAATTAATGGTGGAGATAAATGGTGTAAAATACTGACATGAAAAAAAAAAAAAAGACAAAAATGCAGTACATATAATGCAATCCTTTACTGACTACATTTTGCCCACACAGTGGACTTTATCAAGTGACAAATAGAGCTACCTGGCCAAAGAGTACATAACTATATACACGCACTAGAGTATGTCGAGTCAGGTGGAGAATGTTAGGGAGGCTGGATCTGAAATGGACCTGTATGGGATGGGCAAGTAGATGTGTTGTTAATTAAGTAGGATAACAATGAACAAGTTTCCTGGCAAGGGGTTCAGCTATGTTATAAAAGCCATTGTTCTGGTTGAAATTGTTGGATATACAGACAAGCGATGATTCCAAGATCCTGCAACACAGTCTTCTTCCCTGGCGTTGAATCTTGTGTCTCTGTAGTTGATTAAATGTTTGTGGAAGTTTTGAGGAATGCCTGTGTAGAACACAAGCATTCCTCAAATCGTCCTTTCTGCTTGCATATTGGTGTCTTGAAATGTGTGTTTGGAGGTCTCTGGATGTCTTGCCCATGTATAATTGGTTGTAATTGCTGCAAGGGATTATGTATACCCCTGCAGAGGATTGAACCTTGTGGTGTTTCTTACTGGTAATATTCTTGATGGCAGTGGATGTGGAGGTAGATACTTGGAATGTGGTATTGGAAAAGTTGTTGGAGACTTATCTGGCAATGGAATTAGTGAGGACGACTACGTATCTGCTCTCGGAAGTATCTTGTCTGGGAGAGTGATAGATGTTATTGCCCAATGTTTGAAGTCTCTGATGAAGTGATAAGGGTAGTGAAGTTCAGAAAATATTTGTTCAATGAAACAACTTCCTTCCTCAAGGAATTCACTGCTACAAATTTGGAGGGCATGAAGGAAGAAGCCTATGATTACACCATGTTTAGTTTAGTTCGGTGACTCCTTCGACCTTCCTGTTCCAGCCAGTGATTTCATTGACCTTGAATTGTGTGTTAGTTTTACACGTTTCTCTTTAGAAAATCATCTTTTTCAGCAGACTTTTGGACTACCCATTGGTTCCCCACTTAGTGCTACACTGGTAAATTTAAGTATGGAACATCTGGAAGCAGAGTGATTTTCCTCTATTATGCCCTCTTCAGTCATCTGGCTTCATTATGTTGACGATGTTCTCATCATAACTCCCAGATGCTTCAATGTTCAAGCTCTCCAACACAATTCAACCAGGTCGAGCCCTCAATCCAGCAGCAAATTTACACCTGGGTGGCTAATCCTCCTCCAGGTTAAAAATCCCAACAAAATCTTATCTTACGCATTTGGTGAGATATACAGAAAACATTCCAGTACAGTCAACCCCTCCATTTAACAAGCTAATTGGGGTGGAGGAGGGAGCAGGCAGTTGATAGAGAAAAGACTGCTCTGCCGTGATCGTAATGACAATGAACAAATCTGCAACCAAAGGACTTTTTCCATTGCTTCCAAATCTACTGACTCGGTTCATTTTGTTGTGTTTCTTAAGGCCATTAAATTGTGATCCATTAAGAAGAGAGTTTACTGAATTTAAAAAATGTCAGTTGTAATACATGTATTTACTTTTGTCCCCAGACACATTTATTTTTTTTACACCAGTGAACTTATAGACTAAGAGGTGCTATCCTACCTCGGCCCTACCTAAGATATACTCCCCACCCACAACAGCAGGTGATTACCATGCTGGTTTACAAACCATATACAATAGATATATCTGTAGCACAAACCAAAGTATGACAAACATGATCAATTTTACAATGATTTACTATATCCTGGCATCCATGGGCTAAATAAAATAGGTGAAGAGAGGGAGCAAGAGTAAAGAGACATGCCCATACATCTTGATTTGCTTAGGATTAAACCCAGGTGCTTCAGCTGTGAGATGAAGGTGTTACTGTACCACAGAGCTACAAGATTTAAAGGAATTAAAACCTTACAGATTAATACTGTAATATTAGAGCCAAAAAAGAGAAAAACAGTCAAAATGAAGTACCGTATAATACTCACAGTTTGACCATATCTTCCACAGATAAATTATCTTCATATAGTTTCTTGCTGATGGCTTTCAATTCTTCAGCTGCTTTCTGTAAGTTGACCGCTGTGGGTCGTGCTGTCACTAGATAGTCCAGTTTCTTGTTTATAGTGTCTAGCAGTTCATCTTTATCCTCAAATGATGTATTAATTAGTTCAACAGCAAGACTCAAGCAGCCTACTATTGCAATCGCAGGAGCTCCACGAACCTGTAAAACATATCAAAGTTGACCAAAAAATTCTTCATATCACATTTGTCGAAAACACAAGTATGAAACTACTTGTGGATGATTATCATCATATTTATAAGGAAGTGTTAAACCTGTAAGGGTCATGCAGCCCTGGGACTGAGAGGGTATCAAGTCTGATCCAGGAGGGCAGTTTCAATTCCTTGTGTCAAGAGTCCTGTCAAAACCATCAGCCCACCACCCATGAATGGTGGTCTGGGAAAAAAATGTCTAGTCTTCTATTATCCAAGGGAATCAATGAGGTGTTATGAGGCTGTCTCTCATGTTCTACTAGTCAGAGGAATAAAGAGGTTGAGATTTACAGATTATTTTTATTATTATATTAAAACCTCTCCTCACTTAATGAAGGAGTTTTGTTCCTAAGACCACGTCGGTAAACGAATTCGTCACTAAGTGAGGAGCATACTATAATGGTAGTGGATTTATGTCAACCATCATTGATATTGTTTTAATGTCACCTTTGCACCATTTATAACATTTCTGGTATATTTTTAAATGTTTATACAGTTGTGTACTGTACATTGTAATAAACAGAATAGAAGAAATCAGCTCTAATATACGTATATTATTTAGATATACATACTGGTCAGAGAGCCTGTCTTAAGTCCCAGTCATCAGTAAACGAGTACATCATCAAGTGAGGAAAGGCGACACTAAAGGCAGCACTAAACTCAAGAGGAAGGCACAGCATTCTATATAGAGAATTTTGCATATACAGTAGACTCTGATCTTCCATGCATCCACCTAATGCATTTGCAACATTTCGCAATTCACTTTTTGTGTACTATTTCACACTTCATTTTATGATATTTTGCTATGCAGTGGTTTTCAATTACACCCATTCTTCATTTATTCAGACTTCCTACTTAAGCTGAATCCAAGTCCAAATGAATATTTTCTATTTTCTGACCAAAATAATCACAGGCCAAGGCGAGCTAAAAACCAGAATCAAAAACAGGGAGAGTAGGTTTAGATGGACAACCAAGTAGGTTATTCAGGAGGGTGAACAACAGCCACTGATTGCCACAAGATTCAAATTTTTCCCTGAAGTGCTCTGTTTTATGAGCTGCTGACCCCTTTATGACTGTTTTATACAGCACAATTTTTATTTCCTTATGCAATACAAACAATATAGTTAACATGTAATAAAACATTGGTAGGCACGAGAGCCACTAGTATGCAATGCATTTCAGTCAAACTAATGTTAATGCTTAAATGTTACTTGTGAATCAGACTATGATCCAAGAGTACACAGTCTATGTCATCAATGCATCGCATTCTGAGTCCTACGTAGCTGAGCAACAGAGGAAGTGTACCAAGAGGCAAAAATTACTAATCAAGATCATTTATGTTCAAGGAACTGGCAACAGACAGAACCAAGTCCAGTATATGGCCACTAATATGAGTGGGTGATGCTGCATTATTCGAAAAGTTATTCTCATCTATTAGCATCAAGAAGTCACATGAATAGCATTTCTGTTGTGGACAATCAATCATGTAGTTAAAGTCACCATACACAAAAGATGACAGCTCTTCCTTTCAAAGGATACAAGAAACAAAAAACCTGTGCCACCAGTACCAGATGACACACAACCACCGGTCTCAATCTGCAAATGATAATTAACTGCTACTTCCATTACCTCAAATGACACCTGTTAATCAACTACCAGTAATATGTAGTATGATGAATATTTGGCAGAAACCAAAAATATGACTACGACTCCGGAGTAGTCATTGCCCTCAGAACAAAATAAATCAAAAAGAAGCTGGGGAGAGCAGCTGTACCACTGGTATATCAGACTCCAACGATGTTTCTGTCAGACACCGAATATCAAGAGAAAACTCTTCCTGAGCTTCAATAACATTAAGAAACTTATTTCTTATTGAACAAATGTTCAATAATCCTACCTTCAAGGAGTCTGAGGTGCCTGAGGACTTTGGATGCTTTTCAAGACTGTAAAATTACTGTTCTCCATCAATTTACGATGTTGCAGTACCATCTCCAGTCTGAACTAGATCAAAATGATGAATTTCACCATGAGGAACATCCCTGGAAGAACAATTAATACAACAGGGGGATGATTTCTAGTCACAATTTCTAGATTGATGATTCCCAGTACATAAAAAAGGCACTAGGCAAACCATCCTCAGGAGAACAATTTGCCACAGTATGAGCAAAACCTTTGCAATGGTAACACTGGGTCCCCTATAACCTTGCATCTTGTCAGACCAACAAAGTACACAGGTGCTCTTCGACTTATGCTCCAACGAACCCATTGTATGTTGAATATATGGTGCAAGTCGAACATGAATATTTTTTTTTATTAACACGTCGGCTGTTTCCCACCAAGGTAGGGTGGACCGAAAAAGAAAAACTTTCATCGTTCACTCCATCACTGTCTTGCCAAAGGTGCGCTTACACTACAATTATAAAACTGCAGCATTAACACCCCTCCTTCAGAGTGCTGGTACTGTACTTCCCATCTCCAGGACTCAAGTCTGGCCTGCCGGTTTCCTGAATCCCTTCATAAACATTACCCTGCTCACACTCCAACAGCACGTCAAGACCTAAGGATCATTTGTCTCCATTTGCTCCTATCTAACACGCTCACACATGCTTGCTGAAAAGCCAAGCCCCTTGCACACAAAAACTCCTTTACCCCCCTCCCTCCAACCTTTCCTAGGTTGACTTCTACCCCGCCTTACCTTCACTACAGATTCACACACCCTCAAAGTCATTCTATTTTGTTCCTTCCTCTCTACATGTCTGAATCACCTCAACAACCCCTCCTCAGCCCTCTGGATAAAAGTTTTGGTAATCCTGCACATCCTCCTAATTTCCAAACTACAAATTCTCTGCATTATATTCACACCACATTGCCCTCAGACACAGTATCTCCACTGCCTCCAGCCTTCTCCTTGTTGCAACATTCACCACCCATGCTTCATACCCATATAAGAGCGTTGGTATAACTACACTCTCATACATTCCCCTCTTTGCTGCCATGGACAAAGTTGTTTCCATATACTCAGTGCACCACTCACTTTCTCCCCTCATCAATTCTATGATTCACCTCATCTTTCATAGACTCATCTGTTGACCTGTCCACTCCTAAATATCTGAATACCTTCATCTCCTCTATACTCTATACTCTCTCCCACCAACCTGATATCCAATCTTTCGTTACCTAATTTTTTTTACTAACCTCATCACCTTACTCTTTCCTATACATATTCACTTTCTGTTTTCTTCTTTTACATACCTTACCAAACTTGTCCACCAACCTCTGCAACTTCTCTTCAAAGTCTCCCAAAAGCAGTGTCATCAGCAAAGAACAACCGTGACAACTCCCACTTTGTGTTATATTTATTATCTTTTAACCCCACACCTCTTGCCAACACTCAAGCATTCACTTCACTTACAACTCCATCTATAAATATATTAAACAACCATGGTGACATCACACATCCTTGTCTAAGGCCTACTTTTACTGGGAAATAATTTCCCTCTCTCCTACATACTCTAATCTGAGCCTCACTATCCTCATAAAAACTTTTCAGTGCTTTCAATAGCCAACCTCCTATTCCATACATTTGCAACATCTGCCACAATGCCTTCCTATCCACCCTGTCATATGAATATATAATAAATAAATACATAAATAAATAACTACTGTCACTAAATATGCAAATAAACAAATAGTTACTGTAACTAAATACAGTGGACCCCAGCTTAACGATCACCTCCCAATGCAACCAATTATGTAAGTGTATTTATGTAAGTGCATTTGTACGTGTATGTTTGGGGGTCTGAAATTGACTAATCTACTTCACAATATTCCTTATGGGAACAAATTCGGTCAGTACTGGCACCTGAACATACTTCTGGAATGAAAATATATCGTTAACTGGGGGTCCACTGTACAGTGTAACCCCGAGTTTCAGCCGTAATCCGTTCCAGGAGCTAGGCCTAAAGTCGAAGCAATATTTCCCATAAGAAATAATGTAAATCCAATTAATCCGTTCCAGACCCACAAAAATATTCACTAAGAATACATTTTTTAAAGAATAACTATAGTTTTACATACACAAAACAATTATAAATACATATAGTACTTAAATGAGTAATGAAACAGATAAACATTTAAATAAACATTTAAAATCACATTTACGTACCTTTATTGAAGACTCTTGTTGGCATCTGGAAGATAGGAAGGAGGAGAGAGGGACTTATTATTGCCTCAACTACTGCCTCCACCACTGCCTCAACCACTGCTTCAACCACTGCAGTGCACTGCCTCGTATTTTTGTACAATTTCTTTCTTCACTTCTATGGTGTTTCTCACTTTCTTTACCAAAGGGGTGGCACTAGGAAGTTTCTTTGGGCCCATAGTGGCTTATTTCACAGTCACAACCAATAAACAAGCACTAAACACAATGAATTTATTGTGAAATGTTTAGATGAGCATGAAGGGTAATGTTCATTCAAGGATAAACAAAGCTAGACTGGCTCACGACGCCTATGCAAACAGGCGGGCAGGCACGGGCAGGTGGACAGGTCTGGTATGCCGGCTGAAACACGGGGCACAGGCCAAAACTCAAGACAAAATTTAGCCGAAAAAAGTGGTCGAAACTCGAAGCAGCCGATACCCAGGGCAGCCAAAACTAGGGGTTCCACTGTACCAGTATTGAAAAGCAAATGAATATAAGTTTATCCTATCAATATATGTACAGTACTCGATAGTACAAAAAAAATACAGTACACTGACTTGATTTCCCAAGGATGATACAGGTACAGTACATGTAGTGACATGTACAAGTACTCACCATTAATGTAATCAGCTGAAAGCACACTGGGCCAGAAGACTTTTGTGAAGCACAGAACTAACATTAATTACTATTGCACCATTGTAAAGTCAAAATATCATGTCAAACCATCGTAAAGCAAGGAGCATCTGTGTACTAATTATTCTTAATAATGACATTTTGGATTTCAGAGGCCATCTTCAGCACAGCTACCCTGCTACCATCCATAAAATTTGAAAAACAAATGCTAAGAATGCAGCCTCTTTCACAGAAGACAAAAATCTTGGAATTGTTAGCAAGAATACAAGAAACAATTTCATCTGAACAAGATGACAAAAAGGTAACCACAGATACTTTAGACAAACTCTTAATAGGTTCATCGACCACGAAATCAGCATCAGCAAGAAGCCATAGAAGCCTCAGCCTCCTGATCTGCCTCAGAAGTTGGGAAACTGAGCACCAACACGTGTTAATCTCTCTCTCTCTTTTACCTCCTTTACTGGGACTGATCTTAATGAATCCAAGATTAAAGCTACATGACCAACAATAGCATTATCCATGAAATGCCAAGTTTGGGTTTAACAATCAGAACCTGCTGAGAGTAAACCACAATGTTCACACTATGGTTATTAATCCTAATGAGATCACTGAACCAGTTTGAAATACCAAGTCATACTTTCAAAATTGTACCATTTATCCATTAGCTACCTTTCTTTTTGTACATATAACTGTATAAAAATTCTACCATTGGTTGGTATACCTGCATCTTATTGATGACCTGCCATCCATTACTGTACCTGCATCTTATTGATGACCTGCCATCCATTACTGTACCTGCATCTTATTGATGACCTGCCATCCATTACTGTACCTGCATCTTATTGATGACCTGCCATCCATTACAGTACCTGCATCTTATTGATGACCTGCCATCCATTACTGTACCTGCATCTTATTGATGACCTGCCATCCATTACTGTACCTGCATCTTATTGATGACCTGCCATCCATTACAGTACCTGCATCTTATTGATGACCTGCCATCCATTACTGTACCTGCATCTTATTGATGACCTGCCATCCATTACTGTACCTGCATCTTATTGATGACCTGCCATCCATTACAGTACCTGCATCTTATTGATGACCTGCCATCCATTACTGTACCTGCATCTTATTGATGACCTGCCATCCATTACTGTACCTGCATCTTATTGATGATCTGCCATCCATTACTGTACCTGCATCTTATTGATGACCTGCCATCCATTACTGTACCTGCATCTTATTGATGACCTGCCATCCATTACTGTACCTGCATCTTATTGATGACCTGCCATCCATTACTGTACCTGCATCTTATTGATGACCTGCCATCCATTACTGTACCTGCATCTTATTGATGACCTGCCATCCATTACAGTACCTGCATCTTATTGATGACCTGCCATCCATTACAGTACCTGCATCTTATTGATGACCTGCCATCCATTACTGTACCTGCATCTTATTGATGACCTGCCATCCATTACAGTACCTGCATCTTATTGATGACCTGCCATCCATTACTGTACCTGCATCTTCTTGATGACCTGCCATCCATTACAGTACCTGCATCTTATTGATGATCTGCCATCCATTACTGTACCTGCATCTTATTGATGATCTGCCATCCATTACTGTACCTGCATCTTATTGATGATCTGCCATCCATTACTGTACCTGCATCTTATTGATGATCTGCCATCCATTACTGTACCTGCATCTTATTGATGATCTGCCATCCATTACTGTACCTGCATCTTATTGATGACCTGCCATCCATTACTGTACCTGCATCTTATTGATGATCTGCCATCCATTACTGTACCTGCATCTTATTGATGATCTGCCATCCATTACAGTACCTGCATCTTATTGATGATCTGCCATCCATTACTGTACCTGCATCTTATTGATGATCTGCCATCCATTACAGTACCTGCATCTTATTGATGATCTGCCATCCATTACTGTACCTGCATCTTATTGATGACCTGCCATCCATTACTGTACCTGCATCTTATTGATGACCTGCCATCCATCACATTACCTGCATCTTATTGATGACCTGCCATCCATCACATTACCTGCATCTTATTGATGACCTGCCATCCATTACATTACCTGCATCTTACTGATGACCTGCCATCCACCACATTACCTGCATCTTACTGATGACCTGCCATCCACCACATTACCTGCATCTTACTGATGACCTGCCATCCACCACATTACCTGCATCTTGTTGATGACCTGCCATCCACCACATTACCTGCATCTTACTGATGACCTGCCATCCACCACATTACCTGCATCTTACTGATGACCTGCCATCCACCACATTACCTGCATCTTACTGATGACCTGCCATCCACCACATTACCTGCATCTTACTGATGACCTGCCATCCACCACATTACCTGCATCTTACTGATGACCTGCCATCCACCACATTACCTGCATCTTACTGATGACCTGCCATCCACCACATTACCTGCATCTTACTGATGACCTGCCATCCACCACATTACCTGCATCTTACTGATGACCTGCCATCCACCACATTACCTGCATCTTACTGATGACCTGCCATCCACCACATTACCTGCATCTTACTGATGACCTGCCATCCACCACATTACCTGCATCTTACTGATGACCTGCCATCCACCACATTACCTGCATCTTACTGATGACCTGCCATCCACCACATTACCTGCATCTTACTGATGACCTGCCATCCACCACATTACCTGCATCTTACTGATGACCTGCCATCCACCACATTACCTGCATCTTACTGATGACCTGCCATCCATCACATTACCTGCATCTTACTGATGACCTGCCATCCACCACATTACCTGCATCTTACTGATGACCTGCCATCCACCACATTACCTGCATCTTACTGATGACCTGCCATCCACCACATTACCTGCATCTTACTGATGACCTGCCATCCACCACATTACCTGCATCTTACTGATGACCTGCCATCCACCACATTACCTGCATCTTACTGATGACCTGCCATCCACCACATTACCTGCATCTTACTGATGACCTGCCATCCACCACATTACCTGCATCTTACTGATGACCTGCCATCCACCACATTACCTGCATCTTACTGATGACCTGCCATCCACCACATTACCTGCATCTTACTGATGACCTGCCATCCACCACATTACCTGCATCTTACTGATGACCTGCCATCCACCACATTACCTGCATCTTACTGATGACCTGCCATCCACCACATTACCTGCATCTTACTGATGACCTGCCATCCACCACATTACCTGCATCTTACTGATGACCTGCCATCCACCACATTACCTGCATCTTACTGATGACCTGCCATCCACCACATTACCTGCATCTTACTGATGACCTGCCATCCACCACATTACCTGCATCTTACTGATGACCTGCCATCCACCACATTACCTGCATCTTACTGATGACCTGCCATCCACCACATTACCTGCATCTTACTGATGACCTGCCATCCACCACATTACCTGCATCTTACTGATGACCTGCCATCCACCACATTACCTGCATCTTACTGATGACCTGCCATCCACCACATTACCTGCATCTTACTGATGACCTGCCATCCACCACATTACCTGCATCTTACTGATGACCTGCCATCCACCACATTACCTGCATCTTACTGATGACCTGCCATCCACCACATTACCTGCATCTTACTGATGACCTGCCATCCACCACATTACCTGCATCTTACTGATGACCTGCCATCCACCACATTACCTGCATCTTACTGATGACCTGCCATCCACCACATTACCTGCATCTTACTGATGACCTGCCATCCACCACATTACCTGCATCTTACTGATGACCTGCCATCCACCACATTACCTGCATCTTACTGATGACCTGCCATCCACCACATTACCTGCATCTTACTGATCCACCACATTACCTGCATCTTACTGATGACCTGCCATCCACCACATTACCTGCATCTTACTGATGACCTGCCATCCACCACATTACCTGCATCTTACTGATGACCTGCCATCCACCACATTACCTGCATCTTACTGATGACCTGCCATCCACCACATTACCTGCATCTTACTGATGACCTGCCATCCACCACATTACCTGCATCTTACTGATGACCTGCCATCCACCACATTACCTGCATCTTACTGATGACCTGCCATCCACCACATTACCTGCATCTTACTGATGACCTGCCATCCACCACATTACCTGCATCTTACTGATGACCTGCCATCCACCACATTACCTGCATCTTACTGATGACCTGCCATCCACCACATTACCTGCATCTTACTGATGACCTGCCATCCATACTGATGACCTGCCATCCACCACATTACCTGCATCTTACTGATGACCTGCCATCCACCACATTACCTGCATCTTACTGATGACCTGCCATCCACCACATTACCTGCATCTTACTGATGACCTGCCATCCACCACATTACCTGCATCTTACTGATGACCTGCCATCCACCACATTACCTGCATCTTACTGATGACCTGCCATCCACCACATTACCTGCATCTTACTGATGACCTGCCATCCACCACATTACCTGCATCTTACTGATGACCTGCCATCCACCACATTACCTGCATCTTACTGATGACCTGCCATCCACCACATTACCTGCATCTTACTGATGACCTGCCATCCACCACATTACCTGCATCTTACTGATGACCTGCCATCCACCACATTACCTGCATCTTACTGATGACCTGCCATCCACCACATTACCTGCATCTTACTGATGACCTGCCATCCACCACATTACCTGCATCTTACTGATGACCTGCCATCCACCACATTACCTGCATCTTACTGATGACCTGCCATCCACCACATTACCTGCATCTTACTGATGACCTGCCATCCACCACATTACCTGCATCTTACTGATGACCTGCCATCCACCACATTACCTGCATCTTACTGATGACCTGCCATCCACCACATTACCTGCATCTTGTTGATGACCTGCCATCCACCACATTACCTGCATCTTACTGATGACCTGCCATCCACCACATTACCTGCATCTTACTGATGACCTGCCATCCACCACATTACCTGCATTTTGTTGATGACCTGCCATCCACCACATTACCTGCATCTTACTGATGACCTGCCATCCACCACATTACCTGCATCTTATTGATGACCTGCCATCCACCACATTACCTGCATCTTACTGATGACCTGCCATCCACCACATTACCTGCATCTTATTGATGACCTGCCATCCACCACATTACCTGCATCTTACTGATGACCTGCCATCCACCACATTACCTGCATCTTACTGATGACCTGCCATCCACCACATTACCTGCATCTTACTGATGACCTGCCATCCACCACATTACCTGCATCTTACTGATGACCTGCCATCCACCACATTACCTGCATCTTGATGACCTGCCATCCACCACATTACCTGCATCTTGTTGATGACCTGCCATCCACCACATTACCTGCATCTTACTGATGACCTGCCATCCACCACATTACCTGCATCTTACTGATGACCTGCCATCCACCACATTACCTGCATCTTACTGATGACCTGCCATCCACCACATTACCTGCATCTTACTGATGACCTGCCATCCACCACATTACCTGCATCTTACTGATGACCTGCCATCCACCACATTACCTGCATCTTACTGATGACCTGCCATCCACCACATTACCTGCATCTTACTGATGACCTGCCATCCACCACATTACCTGCATCTTACTGATGACCTGCCATCCACCACATTACCTGCATCTTACTGATGACCTGCCATCCATCACATTACCTGCATCTTACTGATGACCTGCCATCCACCACATTACCTGCATCTTACTGATGACCTGCCATCCACCACATTACCTGCATCTTACTGATGACCTGCCATCCACCACATTACCTGCATCTTACTGATGACCTGCCATCCACCACATTACCTGCATCTTACTGATGACCTGCCATCCACCACATTACCTGCATCTTACTGATGACCTGCCATCCACCACATTACCTGCATCTTATTGATGACCTGCCATCCACCACATTACCTGCATCTTACTGATGACCTGCCATCCACCACATTACCTGCATCTTACTGATGACCTGCCATCCATCACATTACCTGCATCTTACTGATGACCTGCCATCCATCACATTACCTGCATCTTATTGATGACCTGCCATCCATCACATTACCTGCATCTTACTGATGACCTGCCATCCACCACATTACCTGCATCTTACTGATGACCTGCCATCCACCACATTACCTGCATCTTACTGATGACCTGCCATCCATCACATTACCTGCATCTTACTGATGACCTGCCATCCACCACATTACCTGCATCTTACTGATGACCTGCCATCCACCACATTACCTGCATCTTACTGATGACCTGCCATCCACCACATTACCTGCATCTTACTGATGACCTGCCATCCACCACATTACCTGCATCTTACTGATGACCTGCCATCCACCACATTACCTGCATCTTACTGATGACCTGCCATCCACCACATTACCTGCATCTTATTGATGACCTGCCATCCATCACATTACCTGCATCTTACTGATGACCTGCCATCCACCACATTACCTGCATCTTACTGATGACCTGCCATCCACCACATTACCTGCATCTTATTGATGACCTGCCATCCATCACATTACCTGCATCTTACTGATGACCTGCCATCCACCACATTACCTGCATCTTATTGATGACCTGCCATCCACCACATTACCTGCATCTTACTGATGACCTGCCATCCACCACATTACCTGCATCTTACTGATGACCTGCCATCCACCACATTACCTGCATCTTACTGATGACCTGCCATCCACCACATTACCTGCATCTTATTGATGACCTGCCATCCACCACATTACCTGCATCTTACTGATGACCTGCCATCCACCACATTACCTGCATCTTACTGATGACCTGCCATCCACCACATTACCTGCATCTTATTGATGACCTGCCATCCACCACATTACCTGCATCTTATTGATGACCTGCCATCCACCACATTACCTGCATCTTACTGATGACCTGCCATCCATCCTTCACGTCCCTCACATTGATGTATTGACTCTCCAAAGGCAGCAGCAGCTGGTCCAGCACGTACAGCTGGTTATCCTGCCACTTTATAGCCTGTAAAGTCATCTTCCCCAGCTGAGATAATGGTAGTGGCAGGTGCAGGCCGTGCAGGCTGCTGCAACACTGCTCCTGCAACACTGCTCCTGCAACACTGCTCTCACCTACACTTCCCACTACAATATAATTCACGTTTTCCTCCCTTATTTAGTTGATTTTTATCATGCTTATAATCAGTACTAAGCGCTAAACCCACAAGGGATTTTATCTGGTATAAATAAGTTATTATTGAGGTGTTAAAGGACTGTAATAAGGTTAAATAAAGCGACTGGTATGGTCGGTGTTCCCGGTTAAGTTATCTTTATCCTCAAAATAAATTTTACTCCACCGTAATTCAAGCTTAAATTATTGTTATTTATTGTTATTTAGTCTTCTAATGTTTCTAAACATTTAGAAAACTGAGGAGAAAATATAAGTAACATTATGAGATATTTTACGCTCGTAGGTCATTATAAGTAACATAAATATAAAGATACATAAAGATACTTTATTTATGATATAATGTTTGTATAAAGATAAATTATATTATAATGTGTATGAAGGAAGTTTATTAGTGTGTAGAGTATGTTAGGTAAACTTAACATTAACTTAATGTGTAGAGTATGTTAAGTAAACTTAACATTAACTTAATGAGTAGAGTATGTCAAGTAAACTTAACATTAACTAATGTGTACAGTATGTTAAGTAAACTTAACACTAACTTAATACAGTCACACATGGTTTTATATAAATGATCCCTTAGATGATTGTTAATGTTAATTTAGGAGTAACAATGGTACATGAAAATTTAATATTATGTTAGTACATATTAATATTAAGCAGATGATAATAATAATAATAATAATAATAATAATAATAATAATAATAATAATAATAATAATAATAATAATAATAATAATAATAATAATAATAATAATAATAATAATAATAATTATTATTATTATTATTATTATTATTATTATTATTATTATTATTATTATAATATATTATAAAAATCCCAGTGGAAATAAGTCACATTTTTTCACTTTTTTCGAGTTATCCTGGAAGGTAATTTACACATATATTACTATTATTATAACCACGAACAAGTTGTATTGATCAATAACAATACTGTGACTAGCCAAGGAGTCGAACCCATGCTGTTTTGCCCTGCCTCATAGTGGACGAGAACTCATGACGCTCTAGTTCATGGTTTAGTTTTTTAGTTTAATATGTTTATTATGCACCCCATACCCATCCTGTGGGCGGTAGTCACACCATACCCATCCTGTGGGCGGTAGTCACACCATACCCATCCTGTGGGCGGTAGTCACACCATACCCATCCTGTGGGCGGTAGTCAAAAGATTACAGAGGTACATAATTGGTCCAGGGACTGGACTCCAAAGTTTTGATAGCTGAGCAAGTTACAAAGGTAATGAACTAGATCTGGTCATAATCATGACCAAGTTACAAAGGTAATGAGCTCCAGGTTGAGCTGGTCACACTCATGAATAATTGCAAAGGTAATGAATCAAACACATTAATCATGAGAATTTACAAAGGTAATGAGCTCCAGGTAGAGCTGGTCAAAATCATGACAAGTTTCAAAGGTAATGAATGATAAACACGTTATGACATGATTACAATCATAGACAAATTACAGAGTAATGAGCAGTTAACAAACATAGCAGGGAATTCATCCATTGCCCCAACAATAGATGTTGCTAGGTGCCTGTCTCTCCTCGGCAGACAGCCATTCCCAATACCATCGTATGTCCTCGGATGACGGGTGCAACACCTAGCTTGGCTGGGTGCGTCGTTATTGAGAATTGTGTGGCCAAAGCAGCATGGGTTCGACTCCTTGGTTAGTCACAGTGTTGTTATTGATTGATTGATTGATTGATTTGAACATGATACATAGAAGTACAAAGAAATACAGTGGTTAAGTTTAACATACCAAAAGCCCCTTGTATGTAGAGCATTATGGTCAGGCTTAAAATTATCTTAAGATTAACTAAGCAATGATATATTCAGTGGTAAACATTGTTATAAACAGTTAACAATTAAGCACAAATGAGTATTACAAAGACAGGTCATATGGTCATTTACTGTGTTGCTGAGCATTTATTTATTTATTTATTTATTTATTTATTTAGAAATTTAGCACACATACAGAGGTACAAAAAAATACAGGTAAGAGCAGCATGCCAAAGCCACTTATATGCATAGCACTACGGGCTGGCTTAAAATTAACTTAAGATTAACTAAGCAATGATGTAATCAGTGATAAAACATTATTGTAAACAGATAACTATAAAATACAAATGAGTATTACAAAGACAGGTCATATGGTTGCATGCATTGCTGTACATTCAGTCGTATGGAGTATTCTGTTAGGTAGTGTATTTAAAAAATAATAAAGTTAGG
Source organism: Cherax quadricarinatus (assembly GCF_038502225.1). Taxonomy (NCBI): domain Eukaryota; kingdom Metazoa; phylum Arthropoda; class Malacostraca; order Decapoda; family Parastacidae; genus Cherax; species Cherax quadricarinatus. The sequence continues at coordinate 17,241,376 of NC_091379.1, forward strand.
TTTAACATTTATGTGATATAATTGTGAGAAACATTTAAGATATACAATTTATAAGGTTCAGTTATTCAGTATTTATTTGGTTTTGAGTGATTAAGTGATCTTTGAGAAGAGACTTGAATTTATAAACAGGTAGTGTTTCTTTTATATTTACAGGTAATGAATTCCAGATTTTAGGGCCTTTTATGTGCATTGAGTTTTTGCATAGTGTGAGATGGACACGAGGAACATCAAAGAGTGATCTGTGCCTTGTGTTATGGTCATGTGTTCTGTTGAGGTTGGTAAGGAGACGTTTGAGGGGAGGGTTTATATCCGAGTTAAGTGTTCTATGTATGTAGTAGGTGCAGTAATAAGTATGGATGTTTTGTATGGTGAGTAGGTTTAGAGTTTTGAATATTGGTGGAGTGTGCTGCCTGTAGTGGGAATTTGTTATCATTCTGACTGCAGCCTTTTGTTGGGTAATTAATGGTCTGAGATGGTTTATTGTTGTTGAGCCCCATGCACAAATTCCATAGGTGAGATAGGGGTAAATAAGTGAGTGATATAGGGCCAGGAGGGCTGACTGTGGAACATAGTACCGTCTTGGAAATTTTCTTGGAAATTTGTTGTATGTGTGTTTGAAATTTGAGTCTATTATCAAGGTAGATTCCTAAGAATGTTCCCTCTGTGAGTTTTGTGATAGGTGATCTGTTTATCATTATGTTAAGAGGGACGTCTGTAGCTCTGCTACCAAACTGAATGAAGTAGGTTTTGTCAATGTTTAGAGTAAGTTTGTTAGTACTCATCCAGGTAGATATTTTCTGTAAATCGGTATTCACAGTATTGGCTAGCGTGACTGGGCTCGGGTGAGAGAAGACGTATGTAGTGTCATCTGGAAATAGTGTGGGTTTGAGTAGTTGCGATGCATTTGGTAGGTCATTTATGTATAGGAGAAAGAGAAGAGGGCCAAGGACACTTCCCTGTGGGACACCAACTGTAATTGGCTGTGCGGAAGAGTTTGCTCCATTTGTGTACACATATTGGCTTCTGTTGCTGAGGTATGACTTCCAGGTAGTTGAGGGAGTGCCCTCTTATACCACAGTGCGACAATTTTATGTGGAGCAAGTCATGGTCAACTGTATCAAAAGCTTTACGTAATTCAATGAAGATTCCCAGTGGGACTTTTTTCTCTAGTGCAGTGTATATTTGTTCTAGGATGTGCATAATAGCATCATTCGTATTTTTATTAGGCCTGAACCCAAACTGACAGGGGTTGAGTATGTTGTGGGAGATGAGATAGGAATAAATTCGCTTATGAATTATTTTTTCGAAGATTTTAGAGAGAGGGTGTAAATTGGATATTGGCCTATAGTTGTTCAAGTCTGTTCGGCCTCCTCCTTTATGGATCGGGGTGACCCTTGTTATTTTGAGAACTGTAGGGAAGGTAGAGGATTCTATGGATTTGTTAAAGAGTGTTGCAATGATGGGTGACAGCACTTGCGACACTTTTTTGTATATAAAGGGTAGTAAGGTATTTAAATCTCCTGTCTTGTTTTTTTTGTGTGTTGATAATAAGGGAGACTACAGTTGGGTTAGTTGGAGCTAGGAACAGTGTGTTCGGGTAGTTGCCAGTGAGGTAGTCATTTGGTGGGGTATCTGAGCTTGGGATTTTATTGGCAAGGTTTTGTCCTATAGTGGAGAAGAAATTATTGAGTCTGTTTGCTGTTTCAGTTGGTGGGAGTTGGGGTTCATCTGGCTTTGTTAGTTCAATTGCGCCGTTTCGTGATATTTTTTTGTTCCTAGAATTTCTAATAGGGTTTTCCAGGTCTTTTTTGTATCACCTTTTAAGTTGGCTAATCTGTTCTCATAATACATTTTTTTTGCCCTTCTTGTCAGGCTGGTTAGGATTGACGAGTAACGTTTTGTTTGGTCTCTGGTTATGTGACCCATTCTGTACTGTTTTTCATATCGGTGTTTTGTATTTATGGATTTGAGAATGCTGGGTGTTATCCAGGGACTGTTCAGTCTCTTAGCTGTCATCTGTTTAGTTTTTTTAGGGCAGTGCTTGTTATAAAGGTATTGGGTCTTTTTTAGAAAATTATTAAAACATTCGTCAATATCTGTATAGATTTCTAGCTCAATGTGCCAGTCAATGTTTGTTACTGCTGTTGTGAAGTTATTAATGGCTGCCTCATTGTGAAGTCTGAGGGTGACTTTAGTAGTGTCTTGGGGTAATTTACCAAGAGTTGTTATGAGGAAAGTAGGGTAGTGGTCTGTGGTATTATCTGTAATTATGCCTGATTTTAAAGGGGATATGGTGTTGGTCCAGATGTGGTCAAGTAGGGAAACACTAGTCTCTGTAACTCTTGTAGGTTTTGTTACTGTTGGTAGTAACATGCAGTTACTTATTGTGTTTGTGAATTCAGTAACGTGTGGGTCCTGGTCTTGCAGGAGATTTATATTGAAGTCACCTGAGAGTAGTAAGTGATCTTTGTTCATGCGTGCATCAGTTATCATACTTCCTAGGTTGTGACTAAATTGGCTAATGTTTGACTGTGGAACTCTGTAGATGTTTATCAATGTGAGAGGTTTTTGTAGGTATTTGGATTTGAATTTAGCTATTATATATTCCCCATGTTCATCCCTTGTGCAGGTATTAGTGATACATTCTAGTTGGTCTGAGTAGTATATAGCTGTGCCACCCCCTTGTTGATCTGGCCTACAGTTGTGTATGGCTGTGTAACCAGGAATGGCATAGACATCTGTAGTATCAGGCTTTAGCCAGGTTATGGTGAGAGTAATGATGGATATACTGGCATGCAGGGAATTTAGTAATGCAGGCCAGTGCTTTAGCCACTGGGCCACCTGGCCAAGTGACGTTGCAACATCCCACCATTGGGGGATATATCTCCCCAATGAAAAGCAGGGGCGCCACGAGTACAGTAAGAGACAACACAATAAGTGTCAGGGGCCCAAGACTGTTCAACTGCCTCCCAGCATACCTGGAGCATACCTGGAGAGGGTTTCGGGGGTCAACGCCCTCGCGGCCTGATGTGTGACCATGCTTCATGGTTGATCAGGACCTGATCAAGCAGGCTGTTATTGTTGGCCGCACGTATACCAACGTACGAACCACAGCCCGGCTGGTAAGGTACTGACTTTAGGTGCCTGTCCAGTGCCTTCTTGAAGACAGCCAGGGGTCTATTCTTAATCCCCCTTATGTATGTTGGGAGGCAGTTGAACAGTCTTGGGCCCCTGACACTTACTGTGCTCTCTTATCGTGCTAGTGGCGCCCCTTCTTTTCATTGGGGGAATGTTGCATCGTCTGCCAAGTCTTTTGCTTTCGTAGTGAGTGATTTTCGTGTGCAAGTTCGGTACTAGTCCCTCTAGGATTTTCCAGGTGTATATAATCATGTATCTCTCCCGCCTGCATTCCAGGGAGTACAGGTTCAGGAACCTCAAGCGCTCCCAGTAATTGAGGTGTTTTATCTCCGTTATGCGCGCCGTGAAGGTTCTCTGTACATTCTCTAGGTCAGCAATTTCACCTGCCTTGAAAGGTGCTGTTAGTGTGCAGCAATATTCCAGCCTAGATAGAACAAGTGACCTGAAGAGTGTCATCATGGGCTTGGCCTCCCTAGTTTTGAAGGTTCTCATTATCCATCCTGTCATTTTTCTAGCAGATGCGATTGATACAATGTTATGGTCCTTGAAGGTGAGATCCTCCGACATGATCACTCCCAGGTCTTTGACGTTGGTGTTTCGCTCTATTGCTCGGTTGGAATTTCTTTTATAATCCGATATAGTTTTAATTTCCTCACGTTTCCATATCAGAGTAATTTAAATTTCTCATCGTTGAACTTCATATTGTTTTCTGCAGTCCACTGAAAGATTTGGTTGATGTCCGCCTGGAGCCTTGCAGTGTCTGCAATGGAAGACACTGTCATGCAGATTCGGGTGTCATCTGCAAAGGAAGACACGGTGGTGTAGCTGACATCCTTGTCTATGTCAGATATGAGGATGAGGAACAAGATGGGAGCGAGTACTGTGCCTTGTGGAACAGAGCTTTTTACCGTAGCTGCCTCGGACTTTACTCTGTTGACTACTACTCTCTGTGTTCTGTTTGTGAGGAAATTATAGATAAATCTATATGTACGTGTTCAGGTATATATATGTATGCATAAATGAATGTTTGCCATCACCTCCGCCACCATCGCTACCACATCACTCCACTACCACCATAATCAACACCATTACCACCACACCATCACCACTAGCACCACAATCAACACCACTACTGCCATGACCTTATCACCACTCCTACCATTACCATCATTTATTCATTTCTCAGACCACCTTCCGTCTCCCTCCAGCTCCCCCCCCCCCGTCTACAAGTCTAACCATCAGAAATAAGTATTGGGGTGGTGAGTGCCGCGAGGTCACTGAGTGGCGCCCCGGCACTCACCTTCGAGATCCCATACCAGGTAACTCCTCTCACTTCCATCATAACCTCCAGTGATGATTTGTTGTGTTGATCTAATCTGAGAATCTAGATTCACCATTCTTGATTCAAGATTCACCAGTCTTGATTCAAGATTCACCATTCTTGATTCAAGATTCACCATTCTTGATTCAAGATTCACCAGTCTTGATTCAAGATTCACCATTCTTGATTCAAGATTCACCATTCTTGATTCAAGATTCACCATTCTTGATTCAAGATTCACCAGTCTTGATTCAAGATTCACAATTCTTGCTTCAAGATTCACCATTCTTGATTCAAGATTCACCATTCTTGCTTCAAGATTCACCATTCTTGATTCAAGATTCACCATTCTTGATTCAAGATTCACCATTCTTGATTCAAGATTCACCATTCTTGATTCAAGATTCACCATTCTTGATTCAAGATTCACCATTCTTGATTCAAAATTCACCAGTCTTGATTCAAGATTCACAATTCTTGCTTCAAGATTCACCATTCTTGATTCAAGATTCACCATTCTTGATTCAAGATTCACCATTCTTGATTCAAGATTCACCATTCTTGATTCAAGATTCACCATTCTTGCTTCAAGATTCACCATTCTTGATTCAAGATTCACCATTCTTGCTTCAAGATTCAACATTCTAGATTTAAGATTCTAGACTCAGGATTCTAGATTCAGTAGGTACCTGGGTGTTAGTCACCTTACACCTGCTATCACTGTTCACCTAGCAGTAAGTAGGTACCTGGGTATTAGTCACCTTACACCTGCTATCACTGTTCACCTAGCAGTAAGTAGGTACCTGGGTATTAGTCACCTTACACCTGCTATCACTGTTCACCTAGCAGTAAGTAGGTACCTGGGTATTAGTCACCTTACACCTGCTATCACTGTTCATCTAGCAGTAAGTAGGTACCTGGGTATTAGTCACCTTACACCTGCTATCACTGTTCACCTAGCAGTAAGTAGGTACCTGGGTGTTAGTGGACAGATGTGGGTGGCATCCTGGGGGATGGTAGTACACCTAAGATAGAGCTGGGCTTTGTAATGAACTCAGGCAGGATATCAGCTGTGCTATCAGCTGGGCTATCAGTTGGGCTATCAGCTGGGCTATAAGTTGGACTATCAGCTGGGCTATCAGCTGGGCTATCAGCTGGGCTATCAGCTGTGCTATCAGCTGTGCTATCAGTTGGGCTATCAGTTGGGCTATCAGCTGTGCTATCAGCTGTGCTATCAGTTGGGCTATCAGTTGGGCTATCAGCTGTGCTATCAGCTGGGCTATCAGCTGTGCTATCAGCTGGACTATCAGCTGGGCTATCAGCTGGGCTATCAGCTGGGCTATCAGCTGGACTATCAGCTGGGCTATCAGCTGGGCTATCAGCTGGGCTATCAGCTGGACTATCAGCTGGGCTATCAGCTGGGCTATCAGCTGGGCTATCAGCTGGGCTATAAGTTGGGCTATCAGCTGGGCTATCAGGTGGGCTGTCAGCTGGGCTATCAGCTCTTTGGTTATAAATTTGTATTGTGTAAAAAAAATAAATACAGTATATGTATTTAAAATTTTCTGCCCTAATACTACTAAAACTATCTTAGGCCTATAAATTACATTATGCCTACCTTAAATTCACACAGAAAATGAATTTCGTAATGATCACACTGACTTTTGGGACGTTATCGTGGTAATGGATTTACATTCGGCTTGCTAGGCAGAGATTTGTTTTGTTAAGGTCTTAAGCTCGGCCTATCAGCAATAGACCTAAGCATTTTCTCAATCTGCTTCTCAGAATGTGTGATGAGAAATAAGTTTTTTAATTAATATTCTGTTGACAAAGGTAAGAGAAGCTTAAGAAAAGATATAAACACAGGGTAGAGTGTACTGAGCTTTCCAGTTGTTTCTCAACACTCAGCCAGCTGGAACGATGGAGTTTTTGTGTGTGTGTGTGTGTGTGTGTTCTTTATTTGAGAAGGTGATGGCCACACCCTCCTCCCTTCCTTCCTGTGTGTGTGTGTACTCACCTAATTGTGGTTGCTGGGGTTGAGTCGTAGCTCCTGGCCCAGCCTCTTCACTGGTCGCCACTATGTCCACTCTCTCCCTGCTCCATGAGCTTTTATCATACCTCTTCTTAAAGCTATTTGTGGTACCTGCCTTCACTACCTCACTTTCGAGACTATTCCACTTCCTGACAACTCTGTGGCTGAAGAAATACTTCCTAACATCCCTGTGACTCATCTGAGTCTTCAACTTCCAATTAATTGTGACCTCTTAGTACTGTGTCCCACCTCTGAAACATTCTGTCTGTCCATCTTGTCGATTCCTCTCAGTATTTTATATGTCTTTATCATGTGTTTCCTATCCCTCCTGTCCTCTACGGTTGTCAGGTAGAGTTCTCTTGAACTCTCCTCGTAGGACATGCCCCTTAGTTCCAGAACTAGTCTCGTTGCAAACCTTTGCACTTTCTCTAGTTTCCTGACGTGCTTGGCCAGGTGTGGGTTCCAAACTGGAGCTGCATACTCCAATATGGGCCTGACGTACACTGTGTACAGGGTCCGGAACGACTCCTTAATGAGATGTTAGAATGCTATTCTTAGGTTCGCTAGTCGCCCATATGCTGCAGCAGTTATTTGGTTCATGTGCGCCTCAGGAGATGTGCTTGGTATTATACTCACCCCAAGATCCTTTTTCTTAAGTGAGGTTTGCAGTCTTTGGCCCTCTAGCCTATACTCTGTCTGCGGTCTTCTTTGCCCTTCCCCGATCTTAATGACTTTACACTTGGTGGGGCTGAACTCCAGAAGCTAGATGCTGGACCAGGCTTGCTGCCTGTCCAGATCCCTTTGTAGTCCTGCCTGATCCTCATCTGACTGAATTCTTCTCATTAACTTCACGTGGTCTGCAAACAGGGACACTTATGAGTCTATCCATTCCGTCATGTCATTCACATATACCAGAAACAGCACTGGTCCTAGGACTGACACCTGTGGAACAACGCTCGTCACAGGCGCCCACTCTGACACTTTGTCGTTTCTTCAGCTTCCAATTGTGATCCCTTGTTGCTGTGTCCCGTCTCTAAAACGTCCTGTTCCTGTCACCCTGTCAATTCCTCTCAGAATTTCATATGTCGTTATCATGTCTTCCCCCATCCCTCCTGTTCTCCATTGTCATCAGATCGATTTCCCTTAACCTATCCTCGTAGGACATGCCCCCTTAGCTCATGAACTAGTCTTGTTGTAAACGTTTCCACTTTCTCTAATTTCTTAATGTGCTTGACCAGGTGTGGGTTCCAAACTGGTGCTGCATACTCCAATATGGGGCTGACGTACATGGTGTACAGAGTCTTGAATGATTCCTTACTGAAGTGTCAGAACGCTGTTCTCAGGTTTGCTAGGCGCCCATATGCTGCAGCAGTTATTTGGTTGATGTGCGCCTCAGGAGATGTGCTCGATATTATAATCACCCCAATATCATTTTCCTTGAGTGAAGTTTGCAGTCTTGTACCCCATCCCCCCCATAGACTGTACTCTGTGGTCTTCTTTGCCCTTCTCCAATCTTCATGACTTTGCACCTGATGGGGTTAAATTTCAGGAGCCAGTTGCTGGACCAGACTTGCAGCTTGTCCAGATCCCTTTGTAGTCCTGCTTGATCCTCATCTGATTGAATTCTCCTCATTAGCTTCATATCGTCTGCAAACAGGGACACTTATGAGTCTATCCTTTCCTTCATATCATTCACATATACCAGAAACAGCACCGATCCTAGAACTAACCCCTGTGGAACCCTGCTCATCACAGGCGCCCACTCTGACACCTCGTCACATGTATTGCTACCCCTGAATGGGTCACAATGTATATAATGTATATATTACCTGTTCTTATAATTTTATATTGCTTATATTTGCGATAATAGCTAAATCGTAAATATTTTGCTTTATATTATTATTTGACTTAGTTATATTATTAGGTAGGATGTAACATTTATATATATTATTCAGTGCTCATAGTTCAAGTGTTGATTGTCTAACTACTGTAATTATCGCTCGTTGCTCGTTTCCCTGCCGGCTTCTCGGTGTTGCTAGGCAGCAGCAGCATGGAGCAGTCACGTGATGAGGGGGGTGTTCACACCTCGCCTGGAGTAGTCTGCCTGGACTGCTCACCCTCTGGTCTGTTGGACGTTCTCTGAACAAGATGTACCTAGCTCTCCCTTGCTGGCCCTTGTTGGAGAATCGTCTCTGTCGCTTTCTTGTTGTTGGTTCTGTGGAACTCTGTTCACAGAACATAGCCTAGACTTAGTGATTTTCGACGTTGTACTGAGGTTGTGTGTCACACAGACACTCTGAGAAACTCAGGTCCTGAGCTGTAGCTTCTGACCTAATTTGTACTGGTATCTGTGTACTATCACAGTCGGGGATTTTCTTATGCCGAACTTAGATTCAGTATTATGGGAGTTTTGTGACTTTTGTGGAGGATCTGCAGATGGTCCCTACTTAGTGTCGTTATATTATCTCCTTGTTTCTGATTGTGTCACTATTGCTTGCTATATTGTTGTTCGGCTTATCAGTCGTTTTATTGTTCAAGCAAGCTGTTCTGATTGCCAGGTTGGTCATGAAGTCAGTTGATGTGAGGACTTTGTCAGTCACTGGGTTAAGTCTAGTCGATTCTTCAGACATAGCGAACTACTTAGAGCACTTACACACTTACACACATACACACAAACTTACTTGTATATATTTGTATTGTTATTAAATGTTAATGTACCAGACAGTACTTAAAAGACATAGATGTGATATGTCTACAGCACAATACTACTGTACACGAGAGAAGTGATTATTTTGATTATGTTCATTACATTAATTTAATTTGATAATATACGCCTAGACAATTTTATTACTAATAAACTTATTAAATTTTAATTTCTTTAGTTAGTAGCCTACCAGTTGTAATCCTGAAGCACTATTGAATCTTACTGAATTCTAATGGATAACTGGACCAGGATACTGACTACTTGTTACAAAAACCTAGTAACAGGCTGGATGCTAGAAGGGCAGTCCTTTCTAGTATTCACTGGAGATCTCTATGCTTATTAGAAATCGCGTTTTTTTGTAACACATGTCATAACTCGTTTTCGCCTGCCTGTTAGGTATTCTCTGATCCATTGCAGTGCTTTTCCTGTTATACATGCTTAATCCTCTAGCTTCTGCACTAATCACTTGTGTGGAACTGTATCAAAAGGATTCTTGCAGTCCAGGAAAATGCAAGCTACCCACCCTTTCTTGTCTTACTTCCATCACCTTGTCATAAAACTCCAGTAGGTTTGTGACAGGATTTCCCTTCCCTGAAACCGTGCTGGTTGTCATGTCTAAGCTTACTCTTTTCTAGGTGTTCCACCACTCTTCTTCTGATAATCTTCTCCACGACTTTGCATACTATACATGTCGATGACACTGGCCTGTATTTTAATGCCACGTTTCTGTCTCCTGTCTTAAAAATTGGAACTATATCTGCTGTCTTCCACACTTCAGACTGTCGCCTTGTTTTGATGGATGTGTTGAAGATTGTTGTTAGTGGCACACACAGCACCTCTACTCCCTCTCTGAGGACCCACAGAGAGATGATGTCCAGTCCAACCGTCTTTGAGGTATCTAGTTCACTTAGTAGCCTCTTCATCTCCTTGGTTGTGTGTATTGTGTCCAGCACTTGTTGGAGTACCCCACCATTCTGGCTTTCTGGAGTTTTTTCTGTCTCCACCGAAAATATTTCCTTAAATCTCATGTCGAGCTCTTCACAACTGTAGATATAAATCCAAATGTACACCTGTTAACCTTTAACCTTTTGGGGCCTAGTTCCTAGGCCTTTTGTGTATCCATATGCTCTTGCACTACCGTCCACAGGATGAATATGGGGTGCACAATAAACTAGCCACTTCGGTGGCAAAATCTAAAATAAATCTAAACATACTTCTCTGTCGTTTCATGTGAACTCCCTTCCTTCCTTAGTCTGATTGCCTGGTCCTTGACTGTTGCTTTCCTTCTGATGTGGCTGTACAACAGCTTTGGGTCAGACTTGGCTTTCGATGCTATGTCGTTTTCGTATTGTTGCTGGGCCTTCCTCCTTATCTGTGTACATTTGTTTCTGGCACTTTAACTAATTATATTTTCCTGGGTCCTTTGTCTTCTATACTTCTTCTATTCTCTAGCACACTTAGTTTTAGCCTCTCTACACCTTCATATTATTTCTCTTGTCCTTGGGAACAAACCTCTTCTCTTCCTCCTTCCATTTTATTGTCAGGTATTCCATTATTTCATTTACTGCTTTTCCAACCAGTTCTCTTTCCCACTCTACCTCGTTCAGAAAATTCCTCATGCCTGTGTAGTCCCCTCTTTTGTAGTGTGGCTTCTCCCATCCCACACATGTTGTTTCATTCTCCATTTTTAACTGTGTAATGTATTCAAAGTTCAGGACCATGTGATCACTAGCTCTGAGTGGCCTTTCATATGTGATTTTCTCAATGTCTGAACTACTCAAGGTGAATATGAGGTCCAGCCTTGCTGGATCATTCTCTCCTCTCTCTCTGATAGTGTCCCTGACATGTTGATGCATGAGGTTTTCCAGACCACCTCCGTCATGTTAACTCTTCACATTTCAGGTGCCCCATGTTGCTCCAGGTTTTCCCAGTCAATTTCCTTGTGATTAAAATTACCCTTAACTAGTAACTTTGCCCTAACCATGTGGGTCCTTATGACCACCTCAGTTAGTATGTCGATCATTATTCTTGCTGTTCTGTGGTAGGTTGTACATCACTGTAATCACCACCTTGGGACCCCCAGTCTGAAGTGCTCCTACTATGTAGTCCCTTGCTTCCATTCTGTCTATTATTTCCATTTCTTCAAATCTCCACTGGTTTTTGATGAGTAGTGCAACTCTTCTCCCTCTACCTTTCCTTGGGATCGGTTATCCAGATGGAAATATTGCATCTGTTATCATCCCCTTGAGCTTTGTTTCTCTGAGTGTTATGATATCTGGGGATGTCTCCATGATTCTTTCATGCCACTCACATTTATTTATTCTGTTTGCATTGGTGTGCCAAACCTTGAGCTTCTTTTCTAATACTGTGGTCTGGGAGATTTGTTGGGGTTGGGGGAGTGGGAAACCTGGCAAGATACTATAAGGGGCTGCTGTGAAGGTGGAATTTGTGGTGGGGGCTGGGGGCTGTGTGTGTGTGTGTGTGTGTTTTGGTGAGAGCTTTTGCATGTACTCACCTATTTGTGGTTACAAGGGCCGATTAACAGCTCCTGGCTGATGGTCGCTACTAGGGTCTACTCTCTCCCGGCTTCATAAGCCTTATTGTACCTCTTATTAAAGCTATTCATAGATCCCACCTCTGCCACTTCACTTTCTAAGACTGAAGAAATACTTCCTAACATCCCCATGACTCATCTAAGTTTTCAACTTCCTGCCTTGTTCCTGTTTCTCATCTCTGAAACATACTATCCCTGTTCACCTTGTTAATTCCTCTCAGTATTTTGTTCATCATTGTCATATCTCTCTCTCTAGTTCTCCTGTCTTCCAGTGTCTTCAGGTTGAGTTGCCTTAACTACTACTTCTTCTGCACCTTATACAAGAATTACCTCATATCTGTGTAGGCCCCTCTTTTGAACTTTCGTTTCTCCCATCCTCTCGAGGCTGTTCATCGTCTCTCTCTCTCTCTCTCTCTCTCTCTCTCTCTGTCTCTCTCTCTCTCTCTCTCTCTCTCTCTCTCTCTCTCTCTCTCTCTCTCTCTCTCTGGTTGTGTCCCTAACACATTGGTACACGAAGTTCTTCATTACTACCTCCAGCATCTTAGCCCTCCACGTTTCTGGTTCCTTGTGTGGCTCTAGGTTTTCCCAGTCAATGTCCTTGTGGTTAAAGTCACTCACGACCAGTAGCTTTGTCCTGCCCATGATGGCCCCTCTGGCCACCTCATATAGTGTATCCACCATTGCTCTGTTACTTTCATCATATTCTTATCTTAGACTCTTGCTGTTTAGTGGAGGGTTGTATATCACTGCTTTAACCACCTTGGGAGACCCCTGGTCCTAAGTGTTCCTACTATGTAGTTATCTGCTTTCCCTTCGTCCAGTCCTCTCATCTCCTCAACACTCCACTGGTCTCGTGTATAACTTCTAAACACCTTGTCACATAAGCTTCACCTGGTCAACTGTTACCAGGTGAAGGTTTGTGCAGCATAGTGTAGCCGACCTCTGCCCAATTTTATATGTATCATTTCGAAATTGTCCGTTGTCCGTTAATAATATAATAATCATATCACTCACTTATTTACCCCTATCTAACCTATGGAATTTGTGCATGGGGCTCAACAACAATAAACCATCTCAGACCATTAATTACCCAACAAAAGGCTGCAGTCAGAATGATAACAAATTCCACCAATATTCAAAACTATAAACCTACTCACCATACAAAACATCCATACTTATTACTGCACCTACTACATACATAGAACACCTAACTCTGACATAAACGCTCACATCAAACGTCTCCTTACCAACCTCATGACCATAACACAAGGCACAGATCACTCTTTGATGTTCCTCGTGTCCATCTCACACTATGCAAAAACTCAATGCACATAAAAGGCCCAAAATCAGGAATTCATTAACTGTGAATATAAAAGAAACACTGTCTGTTTATAAATTCAAGTCTCTTCTCAAAGATCACTTACTCACCCACAACTAAATAAATACTGAATAATTGTATCTCATAAATGTTTAACCTGTGACCCAATCAAACTTTGTTGATTTTAATTACATTACCTAACAGAATATTTCATTCTACTGAATGCTCAGCAACACAGTAAATGACCATATGACCTGTCTTTGTAATGCTCATTTGTGCTTAATTGTTATCTGTTTACTCGCTCCCATCTTGTTCCTCATCCTCATATCTGACATAGACAAGGATGTCAGCCACAGCACCGTGTCTTCCTTTGCAGATGACACCCGAATCTGCATGACAGTGTCTTCCATTGCAGACACTGCAAAGCTCCAGGCGGACATCAACCAAATCTTTCAGTGGGCTGCAGAAAACAATATGAAGTTCAACGATGAGAAATTTCAATTACTCAGATATGGTAAACATGAGGAAATTAAATCTTCATCAGAGTACAAAACAAATTCTGGCCACAAAATAGAGCGAAACACCAACGTCAAAGACCTGGGAGTGATTATGTCGGAGGATCTCACCTTCAAGGACCATAACATTGTATCAATCGCATCTGCTAGAAAAATGACAGGATGGATAATGAGAACCTTCAAAACTAGGGAGGCCAAGCCCATGATGACACTCTTCAGGTCACTTGTTCTATCTAGGCTGGAATATTGCTGCACACTAACAGCACCTTTCAAGGCAGGTGAAATTGCCGACCCTTGAAAATGTACAGAGAACTTTCACGGCGCGCATAACGGAGATAAAACACCTCAATTACTGGGAGCGCTTGAGGTTCCTAAACCTGTATTCCCTGGAACGCAGGAGGGAGAGATACATGATTATATACACCTGGAAAATCCTAGAGGGACTAGTACCGAACTTGCACACGAAAATCACTCACTACGAAAGCAAAAGACTTGGCAGACGATGCACCATCCCCCCAATGAAAAGCAGGGGTGTCACTAGCACGTTAAGAGACCATACAATAAGTGTCAGGGGCCTGAGACTGTTCAACTGCCTCCCAGCACACATAAGGGGGATTACCAACAGACCCCTGGCAGTCTTCAAGCTGGCACTGGACAAGCACCTAAAGTCAGTTCCTGATCAGCCGGGCTGTGGCTCGTACGTTGGTTTGCGTGCAGCCAGCAGCAACATCCTGGTTGATCAGGCTCTGATCCACCAGGAGGCCTGGTCACAGACTGGGCCGCGGGGGCGTTGACCCCCGGAACTCTCTCCAGGTAAACTCCAGGTAAACACCCTCAACCTTCCCGTCACTCTGTTCGCTGTCAATATTACCACGCGTGCATAAATAACTAATTACGATGTAACTTAATATAAACATATAAATAGCGCATTACCATTGTAATTTGTTCAGCTTTCAGAACTTTGCGTCTAAATCTGTGTACCTTGTACATGTACTTGTAGAAATAAAGATATTATCATTATTATTATTATTATTATTATTATTATTATTATTATTATTATTATTATTATTATTATTATTATTATTATTATTATTATTATAATATCTAGCTGATATCAGTGACATACTGCTATATAGAAAGCCGCTTATTATGCTGAGCATTTCTCGTAAATTAGGTCAGTTTTGTCCCAGGATGTGACCCACACCAGTCCACTAACACCCAGGATGTGACCCACACCAGTTCACTAACACCCAGGATGTGACCCACACCAGTCCACTAACACCCAGGATGTGACCCACACCAGTCCACTAACACCCAGGATGTGACCCACACCAGTCCACTAACACCCAGGATGTGACCCACACCAGTCCACTAACACCCAGGATGTGACCCACACCAGTCCACTAACACCCAGGATGTGACCCACACCAGTCCACTAACACCCAGGATGTGACCCACACCAGTCCACTAACACCCAGGATGTGACCCACACCAGTCCACTAACACCCAGGATGCGACCCACACCAGTCCACTAACACCCAGGGTGTGACCCACACAAGTCCACTAACACCCAGGATGACCCACACCAGTCCACTAACACCCAGGATGTGACCCACACCAGTCCACTAACACCCAGGATGTGACCCACACCAGTCCACTAACACCCAGGATGTGACCCACACCAGTCCACTAACACCCAGGATGTGACCCACACCAGTTCACTAACACCCAGGATGTGACCCACACCAGTCCACTAACACCCAGGATGTGACCCACACCAGTCCACTAACACCCAGGATGTGACCCACACCAGTCCACTAACACCCAGGATGTGACCCACACCAGTCCACTAACACCCAGGATGTGACCCACACCAGTTCACTAACACCCAGGATGTGACCCACACCAGTCCACTAACACCCAGGATGTGACCCACACCAGTCCACTAACACCCAGGATGTGACCCACACCAGTCCACTAACACCCAGGATGTGACCCACACCAGTCCACTAACACCCAGGATGTGACCCACACCAGTCCACTAACACCCAGGATGTGACCCACACCAGTCCACTAACACCCAGGATGTGACCCACACCAGTCCACTAACACCCAGGATGTGACCCACACCAGTCCACTAACACCCAGGATGTGACCCACACCAGTCCACTAACACCCAGGATGTGACCCACACCAGTCCACTAACACCCAGGATGTGACCCACACCAGTCCACTAACACCCAGGATGCGACCCACACCAGTCCACTAACACCCAGGGTGTGACCCACACAAGTCCACTAACACCCAGGATGACCCACACCAGTCCACTAACACCCAGGATGTGACCCACACCAGTCCACTAACACCCAGGATGTGACCCACACCAGTCCACTAACACCCAGGATGTGACCCACACAAGTCCACTAACACCCAGGATGTGACCCACACCAGTCCACTAACACCCAGGATGTGACCCACACCAGTCCACTAACACCCAGGATGTGACCCACACCAGTCCACTAACACCCAGGATGTGACCCACACCAGTCCACTAACACCCAGGATGTGACCTACACCAGTCCACTAACACCCAGGATGTGACCCACACCAGTCCACTAACACCCAGGATGTGACCCACACCAGTCTACTAACACCCAGGATGTGACCCACACCAGTCCACTAACACCCAGGATGTGACCCACACTAGTCCACTAACACCCAGGATGTGACCCACACCAGTCCACTAACACCCAGGATGTGATCCACACCAGTCCACTAACACCCAGGATGTGACCCACACCAGTCCACTAACACCCAGGATGCGACCCACACCAGTCCACTAACACCCAGGATGTTACCCACACCAGTCCACTAACACCCAGGATGTGACCCACACCAGTCCACTAACACCCAGGATGTGACCCACACCAGTCTACTAACACCCAGGATGTGACCCACACCAGTCCACTAACACCCAGGATGTGACCCACACTAGTCCACTAACACCCAGGATGTGACCCACACCAGTCCACTAACACCCAGGATGTGATCCACACCAGTCCACTAACACCCAGGATGTGACCCACACCAGTCCACTAACACCCAGGATGCGACCCACACCAGTCCACTAACACCCAGGATGTTACCCACACCAGTCCACTAACACCCAGGATGTGACCCACACCAGTCCACTAACACCCAGGATGTGACCCACACCAGTCCACTAACACCCAGGATGTGACCCACACCAGTCCACTAACACCCAGGATGTGACCCACACCAGTCCACTAACACCCAGGATGCGACCCACACCAGTCCACTAACACCCAGGATGTTACCCACACCAGTCCACTAACACCCAGGATGTGACCCACACCAGTCCACTAACACCCAGGATGTTACCCACACCAGTCCACTAACACCCAGGATGTGACCCACACCAGTCCACTAACACCCAGGATGTGACCCACACCAGTCCACTAACACCCAGGATGTGACCCACACCAGTCCACTAACACCCAGGATGTGACCCACACCAGTCCACTAACACCAAGGATGTGACCCACACCAGTCCACTAACACCCAGGATGTGACCCACACCAGTCCACTAACACCCAGGATGCGACCCACACCATTCCACTAACACCCAGGATGTGACCCACACCAGTCCACTAACACCCAGGATGTGACCCACACCAGTCCACTAGCACCCAGGATGCGACCCACACCAGTCCACTAACACCCAGGATGTGACCCACACCAGTCCACTAACACCCAGGATGTGACCCACACCAGTCCACTAACACCCAGGATGCGACCCACACCAGTCTACTAACACCCAGGATGTGACCCACACCAGTCCACTAACTCCCAGGATGTGACCCACACCAGTCCACTAACACCCAGGATGCAACCCACACCAGTCCACTAACACCCAGGATGTGACCCACACCAGTCCACTAACACCCAGGATGTGACCCACACCAGTCCACTAACACCCAGGATGTGACCCACACCAGTCCACTAACACCCAGGATGTGACCCACACCAGTCCACTAACACCCAGGATGCGACCCACACCAGTCCACTAACACCCAGGATGTGACCCACACCAGTCCACTAACACCCAGGATGTGACCCACACCAGTCCACTAACACCCAGGATGTGACACACACCAGTCCACTAACACCCAGGATGCGACCCACACCAGTCCACTAACACCCAGGATGTGACACACATCAGTCCACTAACACCCAGGATGTGACCCACACCAGTCCACTAACACCCAGGATGTGACCCACACCAGTCCACTAACACCCAGGATGTGACCCACACCAGTCCACTAACACCCAGGATACGACCCACACCAGTCCACTAACACCCAGGATGCCTGGAGTTTACCTGGAGAGAGTTCCGGGGGTCAACGCCCCCGCGGCCCGGTCTGAGACCAGGCCTCCTGGTGGATCAGAGCCTGATCAACCAGGCTGTTGCTGCTGGCTGCACGCAAACCAACATACGAGCCACAGCCCGGCTGATCCGGAACTGACTTTAGGTGCTTGTCCAGTGCCAGCTTGAAGACTGCCAGGGGTCTGTTGGTAATCCCCCTTATGTGTGCTGGGAGGCAGTTGAACAGTCTCGGGCCCCTGACACTTATTGTATGGTCTCTTAACGTGCTAGTGACACCCCTGCTTTTCATTGGGGGGATGGTGCATCGTCTGCCAAGTCTTTTGCTTTCGTAATGAGTGATTTTCGTGTGCAAGTTCGGTACTAGTCCCTCTAGGATTTTCCAGGTGTATATAATCATGTATCTCTCCCTCCTGCGTTCCAGGGAATACAGGTTTAGGAACCTCAAGCGCTCCCAATAATTGAGGTGTTTTATCTCCGTTATGCGCGCCGTGAAAGTTCTCTGTACATTTTCTAGGTCGGCAATTTCACCTGCCTTGAAAGGTGCTGTTAGTGTGCAGCAATATTCCAGCCTAGATAGAACAAGTGACCTGAAGAGTGTCATCATGGGCTTGGCCTCCCTAGTTTTGAAGGTTCTCATTATCCATCCTGTCATTTTTCTAGCAGATGCGATTGATACAATGTTATGGTCCTTGAAGGTGAGATCCTCCGACATGATCACTCCCAGGTCTTTGACGTTGGTGTTTCGCTCTATTTTGTGGCCAGAATTTGTTTTGTACTCTGATGAAGATTTAATTTCCTCATGTTTACCATATCTGAGTAATTGAAATTTCTCATCGTTGAACTTCATATTGTTTTCTGCAGCCCACTGAAAGATTTGGTTGATGTCTGCCTGGAGCTTTGCAGTGTCTGCAATGGAAGACACTGTCATGCAGATTCGGGTGTCATCTGCAAAGGAAGACACGGTGCTGTGGCTGACATCCTTGTCTATGTCGGATATAAGGATGAGGAACAAGATGGGAGCGAGTACTGTGCCTTGTGGAACAGAGCTTTTCACCGTAGCTGCCTCGGACTTTACTCTGTTGACGACTACTCTCTGTGTTCTGTTAGTGAGGAAATTATAGATCCAACGACCGACTTTTCCTGTTATTCCTTTAGCACGCATTTTGTGCGCTATTACGCCATGGTCACACTTGTCGAAGGCTTTTGCAAAGTCTGTATATATTACATCTGCATTCTTTTTGTCTTCTAGTGCATTTAGGACCTTGTCGTAGTGGTCCAATAGTTGAGACAGACAGGAGCGACCTGTTCTAAACCCATGTTGCCCTGGGTTGTGTAACTGATGGGTTTCTAGATGCGTGGTGATCTTGCTTCTTAGGACCCTTTCAAAGATTTTTATGATATGGGATGTTAGTGCTATTGGTCTGTAGTTCTTTGCTGTTGCTTTACTGCCCCCTTTGTGGAGTGGGGCTATGTCTGTTGTTTTTAGTAACTGTGGGACGACCCCCGTGTCCATGCTCCCTCTCCATAGGATGGAAAAGGCTCGTGATAGGGGCTTCTTGCAGTTCTTGATGAACACAGAGTTCCATGAGTCTGGCCCTTGGGCAGAGTGCATGGGCATGTCATTTATCGCCTGTTCGAAGTCATTTGGCGTCAGGATAACATCGGATAGGCTTGTGTTAATCAAATTTTGTGGCTCTCTCATAAAAAATTCATTTTGATCTTCGACTCTCAGTCTGGTTAGCGGCTTGCTAAAAACTGAGTCATATTGGGACTTGAGTAGCTCACTCATTTCCTTGCTGTCATCTGTGTAGGACCCATCTTGTTTAAGTAAGGGCCCAATACTGGACGTTGTTCTCGATTTTGATTTGGCATAGGAGAAGAAATACTTTGGGTTTCTTTCGATTTCATTTATGGCTTTTAGTTCTTCCCGCGATTCCTGACTCCTAAAGGATTCTTTTAGCTTAAGTTCGATGCTTACTATTTCTCTGACCAGTGTCTCCCTACGCATTTCAGATATATTGACCTCTTTTAGCCGCTCTGTTATTCTTTTCCGTCGCCTGTAAAGGGAGCGCCTGTCTCTTTCTGTTTTACATCTACTCCTCCTTTTTCTTAGAGGAATAAGCCTTGTGCATACATCGAGTGCCACCGAGTTAATCTGTTCTAGGCATAAGTTGGGGTCTGTGTTGCTTAGTATATCTTCCCAGCTTATATCGGTTAGGACTTGGTTTACTTGGTCCCACTTTATGTTTTTGTTATTGAAGTTGAATTTGGTGAATGCTCCCTCGTGACTAATCTCATTATGTCGGTCTGGGGCTCCGCGCATACATGACTGAACCTCAATTATGTTGTGATCTGAGTATATTGTTTTTGATATGGTGATATTTCTTATCAGATCATCATTGTTAGTGAAGATGAGGTCTAGTGTATTCTCCAGTCTAGTAGGCTCTATTATTTGCTGGTTTAAATTGAATTTTGTGCAGAGATTTAAAAGCTCGCATGAGTGTGAGTTTTCATCAGAGCTGCCTCCTGGTGTTATTACTGCAACAATATTATTTGCTATATTCCTCCATTTTAGGTGCCTTAAGTTGAAATCCCCCAGGAGCAAGATGTTGGGTGCAGGAGCTGGAAGGTTTTCCAGACAGTGGTCAATTTTTAACAGCTGTTCCTGGAATTGCTGGGATGTTGCATCCGGAGGCTTGTAGACTATCACAATGACTAGGTTTTGGTTCTCGACCTTTACTGCTAAAACTTCCACTACATCATTTGAGGCATTTAGCAGTTCTGTGCAAACAAGTGACTCTGCAATGTACAGGCCAACCCCCCCCCCCCCTTTTGCCTGTTCACTCTGTCACATCTGTATAGGTTGTAACCTGGGATCCATATTTCGTTGTCCAAGTGATCCTTTATGTGGGTCTCAGTGAAAGCCGCGAACATTGCCTTTGCCTCTGCAAGCAGTCCACGGATGAAAGGTATTTTGTTGTTTGTTGCTGGCTTTAGACCCTGTATATTTGCAAAGAAGAATGTTATCGGACTGGTGGTATTGTTGGTACTGGGGGGGGATTTTTTTTCCGGCATTAGTATCTGTATTTGTTGGTTTGGAGTGGAGGCCATCGACTGTGGTTCCACTCCAGGAATGACTGGATTTGGTGTACGATTTCTGCCATTTCCTGCCAGTTTTTTTTCCTTCCTGGCACTAAAAAACCTCTCCCTCTTGAGTGGCTGTGGCTACCCAGGTTTTCCCATGGCCTGGATGTTTTGTATCTTTTTGTCCCCTTTAGATGGTATGCCTGGCAATTTAAGTTATAGCACAGTCTTTCCTGTACTGAAGAGGTACACAGTTCAGGGTGAAAAAGCTTACAGGAAGGGAGTTTGCATTTTCCTGTTGTCATATGGGCATGGCATTTCCTAGGGTGGTCATAGTTGCACGTCCCATCTGTTTTTCCAGATTTCCCATGCCAGCAGATACCGAGTGCATAGTATGTGCACAGGCTTGGTTTCCGTTTGCCTTGGGTTTCTGTGACTGTATTCCCTGTTGGTGCATGTTTCCCTGTCTTACTTCTATCCTCCCTAGCACCAACAATGGAGCTCCCACCATTTGTTTTTGGTAATATATCCTCACTATTGCTAGTGGAGTCCTCTTGTTTGCTATTTCCTGCGGTATTTCTAGTTTGCAATATTGGTTTTATCTTATCTTTGACTACACTTGTTTCCCTACTATGGCTCCTGTCCCCTATGGGGTCATTTATATGTATTCCTTCCTGCGTATAATTCCCGACTACCTGGACAAAATCTCCAGCTTCACCATTACTGTCTCCCAGGACAGCATCTCCAGCTTCCCCATTACTGTCTCCCAGGACAGCATCTCCAGCTTCACCATTACTGTCTCCCAGGACAGCACCTCCAGCTTCACCATTACTGTCTCCCAGGACAGCACCTCCAGCTTCCCCATTACTGTCTCCCAGGACAGCACTATCAGCCCCCCATTTACTGACTACCAGGACATCATCTCCAGCCTTACAGTTTCTGACTACATGGCCAGTATCAAGGGCAGTACCATTCAGCCCGGACTTTTTATGTTCCCATCTGTTGTAGAAAGCTTCCAGGTTTTCTATGAAAGCAGCTTTGATGTTGACCTCTTTTAATACCCTTGTGATTTTAGTCCACAGATTTATCTCATTTGGGCATACCCAAAAACACTTCCCTGTTTTAATACTGCTTGTAGCTAGTTCTTGGATATCTGCACAAGGGGCGTGACACCAATTTCCACAGAAATGACAATTTATGCATGTGGAAGCCCGTTTGTTTGACTGACCACAGACTACACACAGCTTCATAATGATTTGAATGGTTGATTTACTGCAATTCTACTAGCAACCTCTTGAATATTCTATTAATAACCTGCTAGGTGCACAACGAAACCGTTTGAAACCAGTCCAGGGTTCGGACCAGTCAAGGGTTCGGACCAGTCAAGGGTTCGGACCAGTCAAGGGTTCGGACCAGTCAAGGGTTCGGACCAGTCTATCTGATCTGATCAGTGGGTCACTTATTTAAACCATACTGGTAGGTGATTTGAGCTAACACATGAAGGATCTACTGGAAATTATCTACCCGAGTAATATGTGATTTGATTGATACAAAAGTATAACTTGCGTGTTGAAGAGCCGGTGACTGCTGGCACTCCTACAGTGACGAACGGTCGACCTCCACCCTTGTTTATCAATCGCTGTATCTAGCTTCTCTATTTTTTTTTTTTCCGTCTCCACCACAATAAATGCTATATTATCACTATAGTTGACTGGTGCAAATTTTGGAGGAAGGGCGCTTTTTCTGTAGTAATAATTGCTTCTCGTTGTGTATATTGCGACCGCTGGTAACTACAGGTTATATGAAATTCACAGTAACGTCTGGTATTTCAAGAAAAAGAAACTAATGAAAGTCACTCCACTCCACTAAGTACCATTATAATACTGGTTAGTTGCTACTACAACACTGTATTCTGCTATTCACTGGTATCACTAGATTATATGCGAGTACACTAGCAGGCCAGGAAGATTATTAAAAACAGCTGACCTGTGGTAGTTTCTGGCGACTTCTGGCACCTGCCTCTATAGGCTTATCACTTCATTTACAAATTCACCTGTTTTCAAATGACACTTTAGCCTTTATCATCAATATACTAGGGAGCCACTGTAGTATACACTATACACTATGTATACTCAATGCTTTCAGGGAGACTTTCTTTCCTCTGACACAAAGTTCAATTATTATTATTTTTCACAAGGGACACAGGCCTATGATTCCCCTCTGGCAGTAAACTCTGTTAGGTAGTGCACACAATTCTCCTTTTTTTACTCAGTATATAATGTTTTCCGCCCAAGATTGGTTCCAGGCGCTAGAGGGATGTATCGTATAGGATTGATGACACAAATTAAAGTTCTAGCACGTAAGAGCGACCGTGAAAACACCAGAAAACCGGGAGCACAACGAGGCACGCTGACACTGTCAAACCCCACTCAATAAGACCCACACCAGTCCACTAACACCCAGGATGCGACCCACACCAGTCCACTAACACCCAGGATGCGACCCACACCAGTCCACTAACACCCAGGATGCGACCCACACCAGTCCACTAACACCCAGGTACCCATTTTACTGATGGGTGAACAGGGACAGGAACAGCAGGTGTCGTATGGAAACACGTCCCTAGTGTCTTTCAGCTGTACCGGAGGAGATTCGAACCCCGGACCTCAGTTTGTGAGCTGAGTGCGCTAGTGATACAGCTACGGGACACTGAGTTTTCTGTCAGGTAAAACTCCAGTTTTTTTTTTCCATAAGATAAAAGAATCCTGGACCTTCACCATCCACAGACTTTACAAAGTTGTTTCAGTAGTCTCAGCTTTATATATTGTGGTGGAAGAAATACCTATTGAGAATGCACCAGTGCAGAGCCGGTCTTAGGAGGTGCTAGGCCCAATGGGGAGCAATCAGTCCAGTCGGCTTAAGGCCGGCCCTACACCAGTGTTGTAAGTTGAATTTTCCTGGAATACGCCGTGTTCTTGTCGTGGCTACCATCCTCACTTACTGTTCCACTAACCAAACATGAGTGTTTTCTGTAGCCAAGCTGGTGAGTACATATATTTCCTTTGTGGTGGTTGTATTGTGTTAGAGTAAAATTCTCATTGACTCGTATGATTAACCCACCACATGACTCACTGGCACGACATGAGTCACTGGCACAGCGTGAGTCACTGGCACAGCGTGAGTCACTGGCACAGATGGCTTTTCACTGCCGTTTTACAGGAGCGCTACTATCTGACTGACCTTGCTGGAATCAGTCAATTGATTCCATTCATCAGATTCTTAATAACTTGGTTCATAAGATGATTCACATTTGCTCACAAACACACCATTCTCCATCTGCTAGAATGATGCTGTATTAGTATGTAAAGTGTGTACGGAAATGAGATACTCTTTATGTATGGGCTATCCAGATAGTTCTGTCCTCTGTTTTGGTAGTTAAAGGTCCTGAGATTGTTTCAGAGACACAGATTCTGGTGGTTAATAAGAACATAAAAATGGAGGAATACTGCAGAAGGCCTACTGGCCCATACAAGGCAGGTCCTTATCAAAACCACCTTTACCCAAAGCTATCCAAAGAAAGAAGAGTGTTATCAGTTTGTTCACTGCTGTCAGGTTCACTGTCATCAGGAACAGATGGAACAGGTACAACAGTGTCCTATGTGACACAAGTTATAATGCTGACTCACAATCCGGATATGTTATTTTGTTTTTGTCTTTCCTGGAGACACCAGCCACAATAACCACGAACAAGTGACAGTCACTCAGGTGAGTCTTCACTTCTCGCCACACCATTGTCACACTGATCTAGCTTTCTCAATGGAAGTAAGTCACTTTGTCCGACTTATGCTGTTATTTATGATAATCTATGTAGCTGTATTTGTGTATACCTGAATATACTTATTATTCAACTGTGTCAGTGTACAGACAGTACGGTATATGTGTACAGTTTATGTTTTATATTGATAAAATATGTTGCCACCGAAGTAGAGCTTACATGCAACCGTGACACCATCTGTTGTGTTCCTTCCGTTCATCACGTGATGTATACTTCCTACATACATACCAAAAGATGCCTGTACTGTTTAGGTATCCTCGTCTGTACTGTTTAGGTATCCTCGTCTGTACTGTTCAGGTATCCTCGTCTGTACTGTTCAGGTATCCTCGTCTGTGCTGTTCAGGTATCCTCGTCTGTACTGTTCAGGTATCCTCGTCTGTACTGTTCAGGTATCCTCGTCTGTACTGTTCAGGTATCCTCGTCTGTACTGTTCAGGTATCCTCGTCTGTACTGTTCAGGTATGGAAATATAAACACAAATGCAGTATAATGTGATCCTTTATTGACAACGTTTCACCCACACAGTGGGCTTTCTCAAGTCACACACGGATCTACCTGGGGTTGGAAGGTACGAGGGTATTTATAGTCAGAATGTTGAGGTCAGGTGAAGAATGCTGCATCTGATGATCTACCGGGTGGGGTTATAGAGTCTTGGGTAGCTTGGCAGGGGTATTGGACAAGTTGTAGACCTTCTGCAGTGTTCTATGTTCTTATGTGGGAGAGCGATGAAGAAGTTTCTAGGCGAGTGGTTCAGCTATGTTATAGAAGCCATTGTTCTGGTTGAAATTGTTGGTTATAGAGATAAGCGATGATTCCAGGATTCTTCGGTATTGAGTGTTGTCTTCTGTGGCTATAAGTCTTGAGTTTCTGTAGTTAATTAAATGGTTGTGTGAATTGCGATGCTGTACACAGGCATTCCTTGTATCGTCAGTCCTGCTTGCATATTGGTGTTCTAAAATGCGTGTTTGGAGGTCTCTTGATGTTTCGCCCACATATAATTTGTTGCAGTCATTACAAGGGATTATGTATACCCCTGCAGAGGATGGAAGCTTGTCCTGTCTACTACTGGTGATGTCCTTGATGGTCGTGGTTGTGGAGGTAGATACTTGGAATGATGTATTGGAAAAGATGTTGGAAACATGTTTTGCAATGGAGTTGGTTGGGAGGACTATGTATCTCTTCTCGGCAGTGTCTTCTCTGGGTGTGTTGAAGATGTTTAATGCCCGCCGTCTGCAGTCTCTGAGGAAGTGACGAGGATAGTGGAGTTTGGAAAATACTTCGTTTTAAAGTCTATCGAAAACCCACCAACCAAAACGATCTTCTCCACTTCTACTCTCACCACGACACCAAAACTAAACGTGGTGTAATTATAGGCTTCTTCCTGCGCGCACTCAGAATCTGCAGCAATGAGTTCCTTGAGGAAGAATGCACATGCAGGAACCATATATAGTTTTAAGAAGAGGTATGATAAAGCTCAGGAAGCAGAGAGAGAGAGAGGACCTAGTAGCAATCAGTGAAGAGGCGGGGCCAGGAGCTGAGTCTCGACCCCTGCAACCACAATTAGGTGAGTACAATTAGGTGAGTACACACACACATGCCGGCATACAGGAAGGTGTATCTCGACCGCGACAGAACACAAGCAGAAAGGCAGAAACAGAGAGAGATGGTACAAAGGCGAAAGGAGGAAAGAGAGGGGATGGAGAAGACAGACAGGAGATCCCAGACACAGGAAGATCAAATACAGCCTCCCTCACAACTTCCTATAGAAGCCTCCCAACCAGGTCAACCCCAGTTTACCTGGAGTTTACCTGGAGAGAGTTTCGGGGGTCAACGCCCCCGCGGCCCGGTCTGTGACCAGGCCTCCTGGTGGATCAGCGCCTGATCAACCAGGCTGTTGCTGCTGGCTGCACGCAAACCAACGTACGAGCCACAGCCCGGCTGATCAGGAACTGACTTTAGGTGCTTGTCCAGTGCCAGCTTGAAGACTGCCAGGGGTCTGTTGGTAATCCCCCTTATGTGTGCTGGGAGGCAGTTGAACAGTCTCGGGCCCCTGACACTTATTGTATGGTCTCTTAACGTGCTAGTGACACCCCTGCTTTTCATTGGGGGGATGGTGCATCGTCTGCCAAGTCTTTTGCTTTTGTAGTGAGTGATTTTCGTGTGCAAGTTCGGTACTAGTCCCTCTAGGATTTTCCAGGTGTATATAATCATGTATCTCTCTCCCTCCTGCGTTCCAGGGAATACAGGTTTAGGAACCTCAAGCGCTCCCAGTAATTGAGGTGTTTTATCTCCGTTATGCGCGCCGTGAAAGTTCTCTGTACATTTTCTAGGTCGGCAATTTCACCTGCCTTGAAAGGTGCTGTTAGAGTGCAGCAATATTCCAGCCTAGATAGAACAAGTGACCTGAAGAGTGTCATCATGGGCTTGGCCTCCCTAGTTTTGAAGGTTCTCATTATCCATCCTGTCATTTTTCTAGCAGATGCGATTGATACAATGTTATGGTCCTTGAAGGTGAGATCCTCCGACATAATCACTCCCAGGTCTTTGACGTTGGTGTTTCGCTCTATTTCGTGGCCAGAATTTGTTTTGTACTCTGATGAAGATTTAATTTCCTCATGTTTACCATATCTGAGTAATTGAAATTTCTCATCGTTGAACTTCATATTGTTTTCTGCAGCCCACTGAAAGATTTGGTTGATGTCCGCCTGGAGCCTTGCAGTGTCTGCAATGGAAGACACTGTCATGCAGATTCGGGTGTCATCTGCAAAGGAAGACACGGTGCTGTGGCTGACATCCTTGTCTATGTCGGATATGAGGATGAGGAACAAAATGGGAGCTAGTACTGTGCCTTGTGGAACAGAGCTTTTCACCGTAGCTGCCTCGGACTTTACTCTGTTGACGACTACTCTCTGTGTTCTGTTAGTGAGGAAATTATAGATCCATTGACCGACTTTTCCTGTTATTCCTTTAGCGCGCATTTTGTGCGCTATTACACCATGGTCACACTTGTCGAAGGCTTTTGCAAAGTCTGTATATATTACATCTGCATTCTTTTTGTCTTCTAGTGCATTTAGGACCTTGTCGTAGTGATCCAGTAGTTGAGACAGACAGGAGCGACCTGTTCTAAACCCATGTTGCCCTGGGTTGTGTAACTGATGGGTTTCTAGATGGGTGGTGATCTTGCTTCTTAGGACCCTTTCAAAGATTTTTATGATATGGGATGTTAGTGCTATTGGTCTGTAGTTCTTTGCTGTTGCTTTACTGCCCCCTTTGTGGAGTGGGGCTATGTCTGTTGTTTTTAGTAACTGAGGGACGACCCCCGTGTCCATGCTCCCTCTCCATAGGATGGAAAAGGCTCGTGATAGGGGCTTCTTGCAGTTCTTGATGAACACAGAGTTCCATGAGTCTGGCCCTGGGGCAGAGTGCATGGGCATGTCATTTATCGCCTGTTCGAAGTCATTTGGCGTCAGGATAACATCGGATAGGCTTGTGTTAATCAAATTTTGTGGCTCTCTCATAAAAAATTCATTTTGATCTTCGACTCTCAGTCTGGTTAGCGGCTTGCTAAAAACTGAGTCATATTGGGACTTGAGTAGCTCACTCATTTCCTTGCTGTCATCTGTGTAGGACCCATCTTGTTTAAGTAGGGGCCCAATACTGGGCGTTGTTCTCGATTTTGATTTGGCATAGGAGAAGAAATACTTTGGGTTTCTTTCGATTTCATTTATAGCTTTTAGTTCTTCCCGCGATTCCTGACTCCTAAAGGATTCTTTTAGCTTAAGTTCGATGCTTGCTATTTCTCTGACCAGTGTCTCCCTGCGCATTTCAGATATATTGACCTCTTTTAGCCGCTCTGTTATTCTTTTCCGTCGTCTGTAAAGGGAGCGCCTGTCTCTTTCTATTTTACATCTACTCCTCCTTTTTCTTAGAGGAATAAGCCTTGTGCATACATCGAGTGCCACCGAGTTAATCTGTTCTAGGCATAAGTTTGGGTCTGTGTTGCTTAGTATATCTTCCCAGCTTATATCGGTTAGGACTTGGTTTACTTGGTCCCACTTTATGTTTTTGTTATTGAAGTTGAATTTGGTGAATGCTCCCTCGTGACTAGTCTCATTTTGTCGGTCTGGGGCTCCTCGCATACATGTCTGAACCTCAATTATGTTGTGATCTGAGTATATTGTTTTTGATATGGTGACATTTCTTATCAGATCATCATTGTTAGTGAATATGAGGTCTAGTGTATTCTCCAGTCTAGTAGGCTCTATTATTTGCTGGTTTAAATTGAATTTTGTGCAGAGATTTAAAAGCTCGTGTGAGTGTGAGTTTTCATCAGAGCTGCCTCCTGGTGTTATTACTGCAACAATATTATTTGCTATATTCCTCCATTTTAGGTGCCTTAAGTTGAAATCCCCCAGGAGCAAGATGTTGGGTGCAGGAGCTGGAAGATTTTCCAGACAGTGGTCAATTTTTAACAGCTGTTCCTGGAATTGCTGGGATGTTGCATCCGGAGGCTTGTAGACTACCACAATGACTAGGTTTTGGTTCTCGACCTTTACTGCTAAAACTTCCACTACGTCATTTGAGGCATTAAGCAGTTCTGTGCAAACAAGTGACTCTGCAATGTACAGGCCAACCCCCCCTTTTGCCTGTTCACTCTGTCACATCTGTATAGGTTGTAACCTGGGATCCATATTTCATTGTCCAAGTGATCCTTTATGTGGGTCTCAGTGAAAGCCGCGAACATTGCCTTTGCCTCTGCAAGCAGTCCACGGATGAAAGGTATTTTGTTATTTGTTGCTGGCTTTAGACCCTGTATATTTGCAAAGAAGAATGTCATCGGACTGGTGGTATTGTTGGTACTGGGGGGGGATTTTTTTTCCGGCATTAGTATCTGTATCTGTTGGTTTGGAGTGGAGGCCATCGACTGTGGTTCCACTCCAGGAATGACTGGATTTGGTGTACGATTTCTGCCATTTCCTGCCAGTTTTTTTTCCTTCCTGGCACTAAAAAACCTCTCCCTCTTGAGTGGCTGTGGCTACCCATGTTTTCCCATGGCCTGGATGTTTTGTATCTTTTTGTCCCCTTTAGATGGTATGCCTGGCAATTTAAGTTATAGCACAGTGCAACCAAACACTCTAAACCAAAACACCCATGCCACATCCAATGCCCCCACCCACTGCATTACAAACTCCACCCCCACAGCAACCACCCATAGTTCCTTATCAGGTCTCCCACTTCCCCAACCCCAATACACCTCCCAGACCACAATCTTAGAAAAGAAGTTGAAGGTGTGGTATACAAATGCAGATGGAATAACAAATAAGTATGAGGAGTGGCACGAAAGAATCAAGGAGACATCCCCCAGATATAATAGCACTCACAGAAACAAAACTCACCAGAATAATAACAGATTCAATCTTTCCACCCGGATATCAAATCCTCAGGAAAGACAGAGGGAGGAGAGGGGGAGGAGGAGTTGCACTGCTCATTAAAAACCAGTGGGGGTTTGAGAAAATGGAAGGAATGGATGGCACGGGCGAAAAGGACTACTTAGTAGGAACAATCCAGTCTGAGGGACATAAGGTGATAATTGCAGTAATGTACAACCCACCACAGAACTGCAGGAGGTCAAGAGAAGAATACGATGAGAGCAACAGAGCAATGGTCGACACACTAGCCGAGGTGGCCAGGAGAGCACACATGGGGGGAGCAAAGTTACTAGTTATGGGTGATTTCAATCACAAGGAGATTGACTGGGAAAACCTGGAGCCCCATGGGGGTCCCGAAACATGGAGAGCCAAGATGATGGATGTGGTACTGGAAAACCTCATGCATCAACATGTTAGAGACACTACCAGAGAGAGAGGAGAGGATCAACCAGCAAGACTGGACCTTGTATTTCACCTTGAGTAGTTCTGACATCGAGGATATCATGTATGAAAGGCCCCTGGGAGCTAGTGATCATGTGGTTCTGTGCTTCGACTACATAGTTGAGCTCCAAGCGGAGAGAGCAGCAGGAATAGGGTGGGAAAACCAAACTACAAAAGGGGGAACTACTCAGGCTTGAGGAACTTCTTTCAAGACATTCAGTGGGAAAGGGAACTGACAGGAAAACCAGTACAAGAAATGATGGACTATGTGACAACAAAATGCAAGGAGGCAGAGGAGAGGTTTGTTCCTAAGGGAAACAGAAATAATGGGAAGAACAGAACGAGTCCTTGGTTCACCCAAAGGTGTAGGAAGGCAAAAACTAGGTGTACTAGAGAATGGAAAAGGTACAGAAGACAGAGAACTCAGGAAAATAAAGAGATTAGCCGAAGAGTCAGAAACGAATATGCACAAATAAGAAGGGAGGCTCAGCGGCAATACGAAAATGACATAGCATCGAAAGTCAAGACTGACCCGAAGCTGTTGTACAGCCACATCAGGAGGAAAACAACAGTCAAGGACCAGGTAATCAGACTGAGGAAGGGTGATGGGGAATTCACAAGAAACGACCGGGAGGTATGTCAGGAGTTCAACACAAGATTTAAAGAAGTATTTACAGTGGAAACCAGTAGGACTCCAGGAAATCAGAGCAGGGGGGTGCACCAGCAAGTGCTGGATGAGGTACATATAACCAAGGAGGAGGTGAAGAAGCTGCTATGCGAACTTGACACCTCAAAGGCGGTGGGACCAGACAACATCTCTCCGTGGGTCCTTAAAGAGGGAGCAGAGATATTGTGTGTACCGTTAACAAAGATCTTCAACACATCGTTTGAAACTGGGCAACTCCCTGAGGTATGGAAGATGGCAAATGTAGTCCCAATTTTTAAAAAGGGAGACAGACATGAGGCACTAAACTACAGACCTGTATCACTAACATGTATAGTATGCAAGGTCATGGAGAAGATCATCAGGAGGAGAGTGGTGGAGCACCTGGAAAGAAACAAGTGTATAATTGACAACCGGCATGGTTTCAGGGAGGGAAAATCCTGTGTCACAAACCTACTAGAGTTTTATGACAAGGTGACAGAAGTAAGACAAGAGAGAGAGGGGTGGATCGACTGCATTTTTTTGGACTGCAATAAGGCCTTCGACACAGTTCCTCACAAGAGGTTACTGCAAAAGCTAGAGGATCAGGCACACATAACAGGAAAGGCACTGCAATGGATCAGAGAATACCTGACAGGGAGGCAACAACAAGTCATGGTACGTGACGAGGTGTCAGAGTGGGCGCCTGTGACAAGCGGGGTTCCACAGGGGTCAGTCCTAGGACCTGTGCTGTTCTTGGTATATGTGAATGACATAACGGAAGGGATAGACTCAGAAGTGTCCTTGTTTGCGGACGATGTGAAGTTAATGAGAAGAATCAAATCGGATGAGGATCAGGCAGGACTACAAAGAGACCTGGACAGGCTACAAGCCTGGTCCAGCAACTGGCTCCTTGAGTTTAACCCTGCCAAATGCAAAGTCATGAAGATTGGGGAAGGGCAAAGAAGACCGCAGACACAATATAGTTTAGACGGCCAAAGTCTGCAAACCTCACTCAAGGAAAAAGATCTGGGGGCGAGTATAACACCGAGCATATCTCCCGAGGCGCACATCAATCAGATAACTGCTGCAGCATACGGGCGCCTGGCAAACCTACGGATAGCGTTCCGATACCTCAGTAAGAATTCGTTCAAGACTCTGTATACCATTTACGTCAGGCCCATACTGGAGTATGCAGCACCAGTTTGGAATCCACACCTAGTCAAGCATGTCAAGAAATTAGAGAAAGTGGAAAGGTTTGCAACAAGACTAGTCCCAGAGCTACGGGGATTGTCCTACGAAGAAAGGTTGAGGGAAATCGGCCTTACGACACTGGAGGCAAGGAGGGTCAGGGGAGACATGATAACGACATATAAAATACTGCACGGAATAGACAAGGTGGACAAAGACGGGATGTTCCAGAGATGGGACACAGACACAAGAGGTCACAATTGGAAGTTGAAGACTCAGATGAATCAAAGGGATGTTAGGAAGTATTTCTTCAGTCATAGAGTAGTCAAGCCGTGGAATAGCCTAGAAAGTGAAGTAGTGGAGGCGGGAACCATACATAGTTTTAAGGCGAGGTATGATAAAGCTCATGGAGCAGGGAGAGAGAGGACCTAGTAGCAATCAGTGAAGAGGCGGGGCCAGGAGCTATGACTCGACCCCTGCAACCACAAATAGGTGAGTACAAATAGGTGAGTACAAATAGGTGAGTACACACACACACACACACACACACACACACACACACACACACACACACAATAAACAATTTTATCGAGTTTAATTGTTTTAAGGATTACAATTCGGTTTACGATTACTGGTAATTCGGTTTACGATTACTGGTAATTCGGTTTACGTTTACTGGTAATGAGGTTTGTAACATAATAATGTTGAGAACATATAATATTTAATGATTGTGAGGAATACAGATTACCAGAATATTAATATATTGTTTTTTGAATGGTAATTGGATCACGCCACACCTGTGGTAGGTGTGGCTGTTAGAACTCACCACTGGATCACGCCACACCTGTGGTAGGTGTGGCTGTTAGAACTCACCACTGGATCACGCCACACCTGTGGTAGGTGTGGCTGTTAGAACTCACCACTGGATCACGCCACACCTGTGGTAGGTGTGGCTGTTAGAACTCACCACTGGATCACGCCACACCTGTGGTAGGTGTGGCTGTTAGAACTCACCACTGGATCACGCCACACCTGTGGTAGGTGTGGCTGTTAGAACTCACCACTGGATCACGCCACACCTGTGGTAGGTGTGGCTGTTAGAACTCACCACTGGATCACGCCACACCTGTGGTAGGTGTGGCTGTTAGAACTCACCACTGGATCACGCCACACCTGTGGTAGGTGTGGCTGTTAGAACTCACCACTGGATCACGCCACACCTGTGGTAGGTGTGGCTGTTAGAACTCACCACTGGATCACGCCACACCTGTGGTAGGTGTGGCTGTTAGAACTCACCACTGGATCACGCCACACCTGTGGTAGGTGTGGCTGTTAGAACTCACCACTGGATCACGCCACACCTGTGGTAGGTGTGGCTGTTAGAACTCACCACTGGATCACGTCACACCTGTGGTAGGTGTGGCTGTTAGAACTCACCACTGGATCACGCCACACCTGTGGTAGGTGTGGCTGTTAGAACTCACCACTGGATCACGTGGTAGGTGTGGCTGTTAGAACTCACCACTGGATCACGCCACACCTGTGGTAGGTGTGGTAGGTGTGGCTGTTAGAACTCACCACTGGATCATGCCACACCTGTGGTAGGTGTGGCTGTTAGAACTCACCACTGGATCATGCCACACCTGTGGTAGGTGTGGCTGTTAGAACTCACCACTGGATCATGCCACACCTGTGGTAGGTGTGGCTGTTAGAACTCACCACTAGATCATGCCACACCTGTGGTAGGTGTGGCTGTTAGAACTCACCACTGGATCACGCCACACCTGTGGTAGGTGTGGCTGTTAGAACTCACCACTGGATCACGCCACACCTGTGGTAGGTGTGGCTGTTAGAACTCACCACTGGATCACGCCACACCTGTGGTAGGAACTCACCACTGGATCACGCCACACCTGTGGTAGGTGTGGCTGTTAGAACTCACCACTGGATCATGCCACACCTGTGGTAGGTGTGGCTGTTAGAACTCACCACTGGATCATGCCACACCTGTGGTAGGTGTGGCTGTTAGAACTCACCACTGGATCACGCCACACCTGTGGTAGGTGTGGCTGTTAGAACTCACCACTGGATCATGCCACACCTGCCACACCTGTGGTAGGTGTGGCTGTTAGAACTCACCACTGGATCACGCCACACCTGTGGTAGGTGTGGCTGTTAGAACTCACCACTGGATCACGCCACACCTGTGGTAGGTGTGGCTGTTAGAACTCACCACTGGATCACGCCACACCTGTGGTAGGTGTGGCTGTTAGAACTCACCACTGGATCACGCCACACCTGTGGTAGGTGTGGCTGTTAGAACTCACCACTGGATCACGCCACACCTGTGGTAGGTGTGGCTGTTAGAACTCACCACTGGATCACGCCACACCTGTGGTAGGTGTGGCTGTTAGAACTCACCACTGGATCACGCCACACCTGTGGTAGGTGTGGCTGTTAGAACTCACCACTGGATCACGCCACACCTGTGGTAGGTGTGGCTGTTAGAACTCACCACTGGATCACGCCACACCTGTGGTAGGTGTGGCTGTTAGAACTCACCACTAGATCACTGTTAGAACTCACCACTTGATCACGCCACACCTGTGGTAGGTGTGGCTGTTAGAACTCACCACTGGATCACGCCACACCTGTAGTAGGTGTGGCTGTTAGAACTCACCACTGGATCACGCCACACCTGTGGTAGGTGTGGCTGTTAGAACTCACCACTGGATCACGCCACACCTGTGGTAGGTGTGGCTGTTAGAACTCACCACTGGATCACGCCACACCTGTGGTAGGTGTGGCTGTTAGAACTCACCACTAGATCATGCCACACCTGTGGTAGGTGTGGCTGTTAGAACTCACCACTGGATCATGCCACACCTGTGGTAGGTGTGGCTGTTAGAACTCACCACTGGATCACGCCACACCTGTGGTAGGTGTGGCTGTTAGAACTCACCACTGAATCACGCCACACCTGTGGTAGGTGTGGCTGTTAGAACTCACCACTGGATCACGCCACACCTGTGGTAGGTGTGGCTGTTAGAACTCACCACTGGATCACGCCACACCTGTGGTAGGTGTGGCTGTTAGAACTCACCACTAGATCACGCCACACCTGTGGTAGGTGTGGCTGTTAGAACTCACCACTGGATCACGCCACACCTGTGGTAGGTGTGGCTGTTAGAACTCACCACTGGATCACGCCACACCTGTGGTAGGTGTGGCTGTTAGAACTCACCACTGGATCACGCCACACCTGTGGTAGGTGTGGCTGTTAGAACTCACCACTGGATCACGCCACACCTGTGGTAGGTGTGGCTGTTAGAACTCACCACTGGATCACGCCACACCTGTGGTAGGTGTGGCTGTTAGAACTCACCACTGGATCAAGCCACACTTGTGGCATGTGTGGCTGTTAAAACTCACCACTGGATCACGCCACACCTGTGGTAGGTGTGACTGTTAGAACTCACCAATGGATGACGCCACACCTGTTGTAGGCGTGGCTGTTAGAACTCACCACTGGATCATGCCACACCTGTGGTAGGTGTGGCTGTTAGAACTCACCACTGGATCAAAGCACACCTGTTGTATGTGTGGCTGTTAGAACTCACCACTGGATCAAGCCACACTTGTGGTAGGTGTGGCTGTTAGAACTCACCACTGGATCAAACCACACCTCTGGGAGGTGTGGCTGTTAGAACTCACCACTGGATCAAGCCACACCTGTGGTAGGTGTGGCTGTTAGAACTCACCAGGATCAAACCACACCTGTGGTAGGTGTGGCTGTTAGAACTCACCACTGGATGAAACCACACCTGTGATAGGTGTGGCTGTTAGAACTCACCACTGGATCAAGCCACACCTGTGGTAGGTGTGGCTGTTAGAACTCACCACTGGATCATGCCACACCTGTGGTAGGTGTGGCTGTTAGAACTCACCACTGGATCAAACCACACTTGTGGTATGTGTGGCTGTTAGAACTCACCACTGGATGAAACCACACTTGTGGTAGGTGTGGCTGTTAGAACTCACCACTGAATCAAGCCACACTTATGGTAGGTGTGGCTGTTAGAACTCACCACTGGATCAAACCACACTTGTGGTAGGTGTGGCTGTTAGAACTCACCACTGGATCAAACCACACTTGTGGTATGTGTGGCTGTTAGAACTCACCACTGGATGAAACCACACCTGTGATAGGTGTGGCTGTTAGAACTCACCACTGGATCAAGCCACACCTGTGCCCTGATTTGGTTGCTTTTGTGTTATTACGATGCCGTGAGTCACGACACGGCCGGTCAGTTGGCTTCCAGTGCCTGCCTCACCCTGTCTCACCCTGCCTCACACCCCTGCCTCACACCCCTGCCTCACACCCTTACCTCACCCTGCCTCACCCTGCCTTGCACCCCTGCCTCACACCCCTGCCTCACACCCCTGTTTCACCCTGCCTCACACCCCTGCTTCACACCCCTACCTCACCCCCGGCCTCACCCCAGCGTCACCCCTACCTCACCCCCTGCCTCACCCCGGCCTGTTACACCTACCTTGATATCCTGTCGTCTTGTAGTGATACAACAATGTACCTAAGCTACCTACATTCCCAGCCTAACTTAACTGTCTAAACTGCAGTCTTAGACTTGGTTCTGCCTTACTAATAACTTACTAGTAATTAGCATTACAAGGCTCATGGGCCTCTCTCACCCCTCTGCCGACGCAAAAATATCATTACAGCTGCACGAAAAACTTGGCCTTTCCCATCAGGAGGCCTAGACTGTGACCGAGCCACTCTAGGGGCCACCCTAGGGGCCACTCTAGGGGCCACTCCAGGCTATATAAATAAGTTTATTTAGGTACAGGTACACCTAAATACGTCACATGAATTGGGATACATATATAACATATGTAAATTACCTTGCATAACCCCCCAGAAAGGTCAAGGTGACTTATTTTCACATATATGCATCTCTCAGTGCACACACCTTGAATTAACACATCACAGTACATATGTATACTAAAAGATGGTCACAGTTCCTGGCCCCGCTAGGAACTGTGACTCGACCCCTGCAACCACAAGTAATTGAGCACAATGGGAGATATACTTCTGGAGTATACCTGGAGAGAGTTCCGGGGGTCAACGCCCCCGCGGTCCGGTCTGTGATCATGCCTCATGGTGGATCAAGGCCTGATCAACCAGTCTGTTACTGCGCCGCACGCAATCCAACGTACGAACCACAGCCTGGTTGGTCAGGTACTGACTTCAGGTGTTTGTTCAGTGCCTTCATGAAGACAGTCAGGGGTCTATTGGTAATCCCCCTTATGTATGGTGGGAGGCAGTTGAACAGTCTTGGGCCCCTGACTTTTACTGTGTTGTTTCTTATCGTGCTAGTGGTACCCCTGCTTCTCATTGGGGAATGTTGTACCTCTTGCCAAGTCTTTTGCTTTCATAGGGAGTGATTTTCGTGTGCAAGTTTGGTAGTAATCCCTCTAGGATTTTCCAAATGTATGTAATCATGTATCTCTCTCGCCTGCATTCCAGGGAGTACAGGTTGAGGAACTTCAAGCGCTCCCAGTAATTGAGGTGTTTTATTATGTGTACCGTGAAGGTTATCTGTACATTCTCTAGGTCAGCAATTTCACCTGCCTTGAAAGGTGCTGTTAGTGTGCAGCAATATTCCAGCCTAGATAGAACAAGTGACCTGAAGAGTGTCATCATGGGCTTGGCCTCCCTAGTTTTGAAGGTTCTCATTATCCATCCTGTCATTTTTCTAGCAGATGCGATTGATACAATGTTGTTGTCTTTCAAAGTGAGATCTTCTGACATTATCACTCCCAGGTCTTTGACATTAGTTTTTCGCTCTATTGTGTGGTTGGAATTTATTTTATAATCTGATATAGTTTTAATTTCTTCACGTTTTCCATATCTGAGTAATTGAAATTTCTCATCGTTGAACTTCATATTGTTTTCTGCAGCCCACTGAAAGATTTGGTTGATGTCCGCCTGGAGCCTTGCAGTGTCTACAATGGAAGACACTGTCATGCAGATTCGGGTGTCATCTGCAAAGGAAGACATGGTGCTGTGGCTGACATCCTTGTCTATGTCTACTATGTCTACTATGACTACTACTCTCTGTGTTCTGTTTGTGAGGAAATTATAGATACATCTACCAACTTTTCCTGTTATTCCTTTATCACGCATTTTGTGCTCTATTACACCATGGTCACACTTAACGAAGGCTTTTGTAAAGTCTGTGTATACTACATCTGCATTTTGTTTGTGTTCGAGAGCATCTAGGACCTTGTCATAGTGGTCCAGTAGTTGGGACAGGCAGGAGCGACCTATTCTAAACCCATGCTGCCCTGGGCTGTGTAACTGATGGGTTTCTAGATGGGTGGTGATCTTGCTTCTTAGGACCCTTTCAAAGATTTTTATGATATGGGATGTTAGTGCTATCGGTCTGTAGTTCTTTGCTGTTGCTTTACTGCCCCTTTTGTGGAGTGGGGCTATGTCTGTTGTTTTTAGTAACTGTGGGACGACCCCCGTGTCCATGCTCCCTCTCCATAGGATGGAAA
Organism: Cherax quadricarinatus; assembly: GCF_038502225.1. Taxonomy (NCBI): domain Eukaryota; kingdom Metazoa; phylum Arthropoda; class Malacostraca; order Decapoda; family Parastacidae; genus Cherax; species Cherax quadricarinatus. The sequence goes on from NC_091379.1 coordinate 17,280,567, forward strand.
AGGCTCGTGATAGGGGCTTCTTGCAGTTCTTGATGAACACGGAGTTCCATGAGTCTGGCCCTGGGGCAGAGTGCATGGGCATGTCATTTATCGCCTGTTCGAAGTCATTTGGTTTCAGGATAATATCAGATAGGTGTGTGTCTACCAGATTCTGTCTCTCAGTGTATATACACTGAGGGAGTATATACACTGAGGGAGTATATACACTCAGACGGTGACTCAGGTGCGTATATCACTGCATATACACTGTAAATATACACTTCTCACAAATACGGTGAGGTAAACGCCACATTCATTCTGTATACACTGAGAGGTATAAAAATCTCAGTGTATATATACTGTATATACATTGATGATATACACAACACGGTGTTCATTACCACTGTAACTTGCTCATTACCACTGTAACTTGTACATTACCACTGTAACTTGTACATTACCACTGTAACTTGTACATTACCACTGTAACTTGTACATTACCATTGTAACTTGTTCATTACCACTGTAACTTGTACATTACCACTGTAACTTGTTCATTACCACTGTAACTTGTACATTACCATTGTAACTTGTTCATTACCACTGTAACTTGTTTAGTTATAAAAATTTGTACCTCTGTAATGTTGTGGTACAGTCCCTGGACCCATTATGTACCTCTGTAATGTTGAGGTACAGTCCCTGGGCCCATTATGTGCTTCTATAATGTTGAGGTACAGTCCCTGGACCCATTATGTACCTCTGTAATGTTGAGGTACAGTCCCTGGGCCCATTATGTGCTTCTATAATGTTGAGGTACAGTCCCTGGACCCATTATGTACCTCTGTAATGTTGAGGTACAGTCCCTGGACCCATTATGTACCTCTGTAATGTTGAGGTACAGTCCCTGGACCCATTATGTGCTTCTATAATGTTGACATACAGTCCCTGGACCCATTATGTACCTCTGTAATGTTGTGGTACAGTCCCTGGACCCATTATGTACCTCTGTAATGTTGAGGTACAGTCCCTGGGCCCATTATGTGCTTCTATAATGTTGAGGTACAGTCCCTGGACCCATTATGTACCTCTGTAATGTTGAGGTACAGTCCCTGGGCCCATTATGTGCTTCTATAATGTTGAGGTACAGTCCCTGGACCCATTATGTACCTCTGTAATGTTGTGGTACAGTCCCTGGACCCATTATGTACCTCTGTAATGTTGTGGTACAGTCCCTGGACCCATTATGTACCTCTGTAATGTTGAGGTACAGTCCCTGGGCCCATTATGTGCTTCTATAATGTTGAGGTACAGTCCCTGGACCCATTATGTACCTCTGTAGTGTTGTGGTACAGTCCTTGGACCCATTATATACCTATGTAATGTTAGAGTACAGTCCCTGGATCAATAATATTCCTCTGTAATCTCTTGACTACCACCCACACCATGGGTATTGTGTGACTACCACCCACACCATGGGTATGGTGTAACTACCACCCACACCATGGGCATGGTGTAACTACCACCCACACCATGGGTATGATGTAACTACCACCCACACCATGGGTATGGTGTAACTACCACCCACACCATGGGTATGGTGCAACTACCACCCACACCATGGTTACAGAGATCAGTATATAATTATGTATGACCTTTGTAGATCGTTCGCTAGCTGCTTTCTCATCATAGTCGTTCAAGGCTGTGACCTTACTGATACAGTAACAAGGTCACGACCTGGTGAAGGCGTGACGTCACTAAGACAGCAACAAGGTCACGACCTGGTGAAGGTGTGACAGCAGACAGTAAGGTGTGGGCTTGTAAGCAGTCAGTTCGTGTTTCCACCTCAGCATGGCTGGACGGCTGCTACAGCCACTGCTGGTAAGTACAATACCTCCACTACAGTCCCTGGTAAGTACAATACCTCCGCTACAGTCCCTGGTAAGTACAATACCTCCGCTACAGTCCCTGGTAAGTACAATACCTCCGCTACAGTCCATGGTAAGTACAATACCTCCACTACAGTCCCTGGTAAGTACAATACCTCCGCTACAGTGTAAATCTTATTAATTGTTACTCACAAACTGATTTAACAAAACATGCCAACAAACGCTAGCACATACCAGAAAACGTTTACCAGGGCCGAGACATTCTGTAAGTAATACAGATCTATCTGACATCAGTGACATACTACCATATAGAAAGCCAATTGTTATGCTGATATTTCAGGCAAATTACGCCATTTGTGACATAATTTGCGGGAAATGCTCAGCATAACAAGAGGCTTTCTATATAGTAGTATGTCATTGATGTCAGCTATGGTGTGTATACCTTGTACATGTACTGGTAGTAAATATATGTATTATTATTATTATTATTATTATTATTATTATTATTATTATTATTATTATTATTATTATTATTATTATTATGCCCAAGTGTTTATTTACATGTGTTGTTAAAGCAACACCTGCAATGTTGACATAGTCACTGTGCTGTGGACGGCCGCGTATAACAATCCACTACTACATACCCAGACTGTGCACATGTACACAGAGATGGTTTTAAGTCAACATTATCAGTCTACGTCTTCCTTAACTTTAGACAATACTAAAATTAAAAAATAAACTACATTAACCTCATGTAGATTTCCTGTTGTAGACACGTGCACTATGCAGCCGTACTTGTGCACATAACTTGCATTGCGCACATGTGTGCACAAAAAAATAAGGTAAATCACTGTCTCACTATACGGTGTCATGTCCAGTTCACAGTACCAGGCTGAACTGTTTACAGTGCTGATGATGTCCTTATAAGTAATGGTTTGATGACAGTGCTGGATAAACCTGCCACTCTACCTCACTAATGCCACCATACTTCGTATATATCATATAGATATATATATATATATATATATATATATATATATATATATATATATATATGTCGTGCCGAATAGGCAGAACTTGCGATCTTGGCTTAAATAGCAACGTTCATCTTGCCATATAGGAAAAGTGAAAATTTGTGTATATAATAATTTTGCCAAAATCATTCTGAACCTAACAAAAAAAATATATTTGACTGTGTTTGTTTAGCACTAAATTATTGTAAACGTATTTAAAATATATTTAGTTGAGTTAGGCTAAAATAAATTGTTCTTGTTATAATAAGGTTAGGTAAGTTTTCTAAGATTCTTTTGGTGCAAAATTATAATTTTTTACATCAACATTAATGAAAAAAATACATCTTTAAACGTATAAGAGAAAATTTTTGAAAGGTCTTAATTTTCAATGAGTTCTTGCTAATTGACCAGTTTTACATATTCAGCACGACTTATATATATATATATATATATATATATATATATATATATATATATATATATATATATATATATATATATATATATATATATATATTATTGTGACCACGAACGAGTGGTATTGATCATTAACAACACTATGACTAGCCAAGGACTCAAACCCATGCTGCATTGGCTCGCCTCAAGAGTGATGAGACGGCAGGTTACAAATTTCATGGAGCAGCACAACCAACATAACCTGAACCAGCATGGTTGTAGAGCAGGACGATCATGTCTGTCACAACTGATGAACCATTATCACAGAATTACGGAGGCACTGGAAGACGACCAAAACGCAGGTGTGATTTACAGAGATTTTATAAAGGTGTTTGACAAATGCGATCATGTAGTGATAGCGCATAAAATGAAGGTCCTGGACATTACGGGGAAGATAGGCAGATGGATTTTTGGGTTATTGACACACACCACAAAACGTAGTAGTGAACAGGGCAAGATCCAGCATCAGCGAGGTCAAAAGCTCAAGTGCCCCAAGGCACTGGCCTGGCACCTCTGCTGTTTCTCATCCTCATAGCAGACATAGATAATAACACCTATCACACTTTTGTATCATCATTTGCAAATGACACTAAAATAAGTATGAAAGTCAGTACGGTAGAGGACACTGAAAAAGTACAGGAAGACTTAAGCAGGGTTTTCCAGTGGGCAGTGAAGAACAACATGACGTTCAATGGTGATAAGTTCCAGCTGCTTAGGTATGGAAAGAATGAAGAACTCAAAAGGTCACTGTATACAAAACTCAAGATGGTCACCAAATAGAACGTAAGGAACATGTACAAGACCTGGGAATAATTATGTCAGCGGACCTTTCTTTTAAGGAACATAAGACAAAGATCACGACAGCCAGGAAGATGACGGGGCGGGTATTGAGAACTTTCAAAACAAGGGTAATAATGCCGATGGTAACAATCTTCAAATCGCTAGTGTTCCCTCATTTAGAATACTGCTCAGTGCTGACGGCCCCGTGCAAAGCAAGATAAATATCAGAGCTGGAACAAATACAGAGATCGTTTACGGCTCACATTGAGCCTGTACAGCACCTAAACTACTGGCAACGCCTGCAAGTGCCAGCAGTGCCTGCAGCTTGTACCAGCAGTGCCTGCAGCTTGTACCAGCAGTGCCTGCAGCTTGTACCAGCAGTGCCTGCTGCTTGTACCAGCAGTGCCTGCTGCTTGTACCAGCAGTGCCTGCTGCTTGTACCAGCAGTGCCTGCAGCTTGTACCAGCAGTGCCTGCAGCTTGTACCAGCAGTGCCTGCAGCTTGTACCAGCAGTGCCTGCAGCTTGTACCAGCAGTGCCTGCTGCTTGTACCAGCAGTGCCTGCTGCTTGTACCAGCAGTGCCTACAGGTTGTACCAGCAGTGCCCACAGCTTGTACCAGCAGTACCTGCAGCTTGTACCAGCAGTACATGCAGCTTGTACCAGCAGTGCCTACAGGTTGTACCAGCAGTGCCTGCAGCTTGTACCAGGAGTACTTGCAGCTTGTACGAGTAGTGCCTGCAGCTTGTACGAGTAGTGCCTGCAGCTTGTACAAGCAGTGCCTACAGGTTGTACCAGCAGTGCCTACAGGTTGTACCAGCAGTGTCTACAGGTCGTACCAGCAGTGCCTACAGGTTGTACCAGCAGTGCCTACAGGTTTTACCAGCAGTGTCTACAGCTTGTACCAGCAGTGCCTACAGGTTGTACCAGCAGTGCCTACAGGTTGTACCAGCAGTGCCTACAGGTTGTACCAGCAGTGCCTACAGGTTGTACCAGCAGTGCCTGCAGCTTGTACCAGCAGTGCCTGCAGCTTGTACCAGCAGTGCCTACAGGTTGTACCAGCAGTGCCTACAGGTTGTACCAGCAGTGCCTACAGGTACCAGCAGTGCCTACAGGTTGTACCAGCAGTGCCTACAGCTTGCACCAGCAGTGCCTGCACCTTGTACCAGCAGTGCCTACAGCTTGTACCAGCAGTGCCTACAGCTTGTACCGGCAGTGCCTACAGCTTGTACCAGCAGTGCTTACAGCTTGTACCAGCAGTGCCTACAGCTTGTACCAGCAGTGCCTGCAGCTTGTACCAGCAGTGCCTGCAGCTTGTACCAGCAGTACCTGCAGCTTGTACCAGCAGTGCCTACAGCTTGTACCGGCAGTGCCTGCAGCTTGTACTAGCAGTGCCTGCAGCTTGTACCAGCAGTACCTGCAGCTTCTACGAGCAGTGTCTGTAGGTTGTACCAGCAGTGCCTACAGGTTGTACCAGCAGTGCCTACAGGTTGTACCAGCAGTGCCTACAGGTTGTACCAGCAGTGCCTACAGGTTGTACCAGCAGTGCCTGCAGGTTTTACCAGCAGTGCCTACAGCTTGTACCAGCAGTGCCTACAGCTTGTACCAGCAGTGCCTACACGTTGTACCAGCAGTGCCTACAGGTTGTACCAGCAGTGCCTGCAGCTTGTACCAGCAGTGCCTGCAGCTTGTACCAGCAGTGCCTGCAGCTTGTACCAGCAGTGCCTACAGGTTGTACCAGCAGTGCCTACAGGTTGTACCAACAGTGCCTACAGCTTGTACCAGCAGTGCCTACAGCTTGTACCAACAGTGCCTACACGTTGTACCAGCAGTACCTACAGGTTGCACCAGCAGTGCCTGCAGCTTGTACCAGCACTGCATATAGCTTGTACCAGCAGTGCCTACAGGTTGTACCAGCAGTGCCTACACGTTGTACCAGCAGTGCCTGCAGCTTGTACCGGCAGTGCCTACAGCTTGTACCGGCAGTGCCTGCAGCTTGTACCAGCAGTGCCTGCAGCTTGTACCAGCAGTACCTGCAGCTTCTACGAGCAGTGCCTGTAGCTTGTACCAGCAGTGCCTACAGGTTGTACCAGCAGTGCCTACAGGTTGTACCAGCAGTGCCTACATGTTGTACCAGCAGTGCCTACAGGTTGTACCAGCAGTGCCTACAGGTTGTACCAGCAGTGCCTGCAGGTTTCACCAGCAGTGCCTACAGCTTGTACCAGCAGTGCCTACAGCCTGTACCAGCAGTGCCTACACGTTGTACCAGCAGTGCCTACAGGTTGTACCAGCAGTGCCTACAGGTTGTACCAGCAGTGCCTGCAGCTTGTACCAGCAGTGCCTGCAGCTTGTACCAGCAGTGCCTGCAGCTTGTACCAGCAGTGCCTACAGGTTGTACCAGCAGTGCCTACAGGTTGTACCAGCAGTGCCTACAGCTTGTACCAGCAGTGCCTACACGTTGTACCAGCAGTACCTACAGGTTGTACCAGCAGTGCCTGCAGCTTGTACCAGCACTGCATATAGCTTGTATCAGCAGTGCCTACACGTTGTACCAGCAGTGCCTGCAGCTTGTACCAGCAGTGCCTGCAGCTTGTACCAGCAGTGCCTACAGGTTGTACCAGCAGTGCCTACAGCTTGTAGATATGTTCTGGAGTCTAGTGTGTGTGTACTCACCTAATTATGGTTGAATGGGTCGATTCACAACTCCTGGCCCCGCCTTTTCGCTGGTGGCTACTAGGTCCACTTTCTGCTCCATGAGCTTTATTGTACCTCTTCTTCAAGGTATGTACGGATCCTGCCACACACTAGTGTGTGTGTGTGTGCGTGTGTGTGTGTGCGTGTGTGTGTGTGCGTGTGTGTGTGCGTGTGTGTGTGTGTGTGTGTGTGTGTCTGTGTACTCACCTAATTGTAGTTGCAGGGGTCGAGACTCAGCTCCTGGCCCCGCCTCTTCACTGATCGCTACTAGGTCCTCTCCCTCTCTGCTTCCTGAGCTTTGTCATACCTCTTCTTAAAACTATGTATGGTTCCTGCCTCCACTACTTCACTTGCTAGGCTATTCCACTTCCTGACGACTCTATGACTGAAGAAATACTTCCTAACGTCCCTGTGACTCGTCTGAGTCTTCAGCTTCCAGTTGTGACCTTTTGTTTCTGTGTCCCCTCTCTGGAACATCCTATCTCTGTCCACCTTGTCTATTCCTCGCAGTATCTTGTATGTCGTTATGATGTCTCCCCTGACCCTTCTGTCCTCCAGTGTCGTCAGTCCGATTTCCCTCAACCTTTTCTCGTACGACATTCCCCTGAGCTCTAGAACTAGCCTTGTTGCAAACCTTTGTACTTTCTCTAACTTCTTGACGTGCTTGACCAGGTGTGGGTTCCAGACTGGTGCTGCATACTCCAGTATGGGCCTAACATACACAGTGTACAGTGTCTTGAACGATTCCTTATTAAGGTATCGGAATCGTTCAAGACACTGTACACTGCGTATGTTAGGCCCGTACTGGAATATGCAGTGTGTACTCACCTATTTGTGGTTGCAGGGGTCGAGTCACAGCTCCTGGCCCCGTGTGTGTGTGGTGTGTGTGTGTGTGTCTGGCTGGAATGTGGTTGTCGCTACACTTGTGTCACTGACATGACAACATATAAAGTTCAAGCCGCAAATTTGACAATACGAAAAAAGACAGAAAGGAACATTGTGCAAGACTGGAACACGACCCGGCGCTCAGGTACGACCCGGCACTCAGGTACGACCCGGCACTCAGGTACGACCCGGCACTCAGGTACGACCCGGCACTCAGGTACGACCCGGCACCCAGGTACGACCCAGTGCTCAGGCACGACCCGGCACTCAGGTACGACCCGGCACTCAGATACGACCCAGTGTTCAGGCACGACCCGGCACTCAGGTACGACCCGGTACTCAGGTACGACCAGGTACTCAGGTACGACCCGGCACTCAGGTACGACCAGGCACTCAGATACGACCCAGTGCTCAGGTACGACCCGGCACTCAGGTACGACCCAGCATTCAAGTACAACCCAGCACTCAGGTACGACCCAGCACTAAGTACGACCCAGCATTCAAGTATTCAAGTACAACCCAGCACTCAGGTACGACCCAGCACTAAGTACGACCCAACATTCAAGTACAACCCAGCACTCAGGCACGACCCAGCACTAAGTACGACCCTGCATTTAGGTACGACCCAGCTTTCAGGTACAACCCAGCACTCAGGCACGACCCAGCACTAAGTACGACCCAGCATTCAAGTATTCAAGTACAACCCAGCACTCAGGTACGACCCAGCACTAAGTACGACCCAGCATTCAAGTACAACCCAGCACTCAGGCACGACCCAGCACTAAGTACGACCCAGCTTTCAGGTACAACCCAGCACTCAGGCACGACCCAGCACTAAGTACGACCCAGCATTCAAGTACAACCCAGCACTCAGGCACGACCCAGCACTAAGTACGACCCAGCATTCAAGTACAATCCAGCACCCACGCACGACCCAGCACTCAGGCACGACCCAGCACTAAGTGCGACCCAACATTCAAGTACAACATAGCACCCACGCACGACCCAGCACTCAGGCACGACCCAGCACTAAGTGCGACCCAGCATTCAGGTACAACCCAGCACCCAGCCACGACCCAGCACTCAGGTACGACCCAGCATTCAAGCGCGACCCCAGACATCTGTTTACTGTTAGGTAGCAAGGAACAGCATCTGTTATGAGACTTACCGCTTGGTCGTGCCCAGGGTTGGACCCGGGTCCTGTGGTTGTACATCGCTCACCCAACACTGAACCATAATCTTCCTCAGTCATTTCAACACATGGGCCGTTTCCGAACAAGCAAGGCGACCCAAAAAAGAAGAAAGCACTTCACCATCATTCACTCCATCACTGTCTTGCTAGAGGCATGCTGATACTACAGTTCAGAAACTGTAACATAGCTCCACATCCTTCAGAGTGCAGACACTGTACTTTCCATCTCCAGGAGTCAAGTCCGGCTAAAAGGTTTCCCTGAATCCCTTCAGAAATGATATTTTCCTCACACTCCAACAGCACACCGATTCATAAAAACCATTTGCCTCAACTCGCTGCTAACATGCTCCAGCATGCATCCGGGAAGTCCCCTCCCTCCAACCTTGTCTAGGACAACCCTTACCTTACCTTCCACTACAAATTTATATGCCTACCAAGTCATTCTTTTTGTTCCTTCATTTCTAAATGTCCAAACCACCTCAATAACCCCTCCTCAACCCACACCTTCTAATCTCCAACCTATGGATTCTTCTTTAAGAAAAAGGAAGAGAAGATGTAAACTAGAAAGAGAGAGGCGCTGCCTATACAGGCGAAGGCAAAGAATAACAGAGCAGCTAAAAGAGGCCAATATATCTGTAATACGAAGGGAGGCACTGGTCAGAGAAATAACAAACATTGAAGTAACGCTAAAGGAATCTTATAGGAGTCAAGAACTAAAAGCCATATATGAAATTGAAAGAAACCCAAAATATTTCTTTTCTTATGCCAAATCAAAGTCGAAAACAACGTCCAGTATTGGGCCCCTACTTAAACAAGATGGGTCCTACACAGATGACAGCAAGGAAATGAGTGAGCTACTCAAGTCCCAATATGACTCAGTTTTTAGCAAGCCGCTAACCAGACTGAGAATCGAAGACCTAAACGAATTTTTTATGAGCGAGACACAGAATTTGCTATTCAAACCTTTCTGGTATTATCCTGACGCCAAATGACTTTGAAACGGCGATAAATGACATGCCCATGCACTCTGCCCCAGGGCCAGACTCATGGAACTCCATGTTCATCAAGAACTGCAAGAAGCCCCTATCACGAGCTTTTAACATCCTATGGAGAGGTAGCATGGACACGGGGGTCGTCCCACAGTTTCTAAAAACAACAGACATAGCCCCACTCCACAAAGGGGGCAGTAAAGCAATAGCAAAGAACTACAGACCGAAAGTGCTATCATCTCATATCATAAAAATCTTTGAAAGGGTCCTAAGACGCAAGATCACCACACATTTAGATACCCATCAGTTACACAACCCAGGGCAACATGGGTTTAGAGCAGGTCGCTCCTGCCTGTCCCAACTACTGGACCACTATGACAAAGCACTGGATGCTCTAGAAGACAAACAAAATGCAGATGTAGTATACACAGACTTCACAAAAGTCCTTGACAAGTGTGAAAATGGTGTAATAGAGCACAAAATGTATGATAAGGGAATAACAGGAAAAGTTGGTAGATGGATCTATAATTTCCTAAAAAACAGAACACAAAGAGTAGTAGTCAACATTGTAAAGTCCGAGGCAGCTACCTGGAGTTTACCTGGAGAGAGTTCCGGGGGTCAACGCCCCCGCGGCCCGGTCTGTGACCAGGCCTCCTGGTGGATCAGAGCCTGATCAACCAGGCTGTTGCTGCTGGCTGCACGCAAACCAACGTACGAGCCACAGCCCGGCTGATCAGGAACTGACTTTAGGTGCTTGTCCAGTGCCAGCTTGAAGACTGCCAGGGGTCTGTTGGTAATCCCCCTTATGTGTGCTGGGAGGCAGTTGAACAGTCTCGGGCCCCTGACACTTATTGTATGGTCTCTTAACGTGCTAGTGACACCCCTGCTTTTCATTGGGGGGATGGTGCATCGTCTGCCAAGTCTTTTGCTTTCGTAGTGAGTGATTTTCGTGTGCAAGTTCGGTACTAGTCCCTCTAGGATTTTCCAGGTGTATGTAATCATGTATCTCTCCCTCCTGCGTTCCAGGGAATACAGGTTTAGGAACCTCAAGCACTCCCAGTAATTGAGGTGTTTTATCTCCGTTATGCGCGCCGCGAAAGTTCTCTGTACATTTTCTAGGTCAGCAATTTCACCTGCCTTGAAAGGTGCTGTTAGTGTGCAGCAATATTCCAGCCTAGATAGAACAAGTGACCTGAAGAGTGTCATCATGGGCTTGGCCTCCCTAGTTTTGAAGGTTCTCATTATCCATCCTGTCATTTTTCTAGCAGATGCGATTGATACAATGTTATGGTCCTTGAAGGTGAGATCCTCTGACATAATCACTCCCAGGTCTTTGACGTTGGTGTTTCGCTCTATTTTGTGGCCAGAATTTGTTTTGTACTCTGATGAAGATTTAATTTCCTCATGTTTACCATATCTGAGTAATTGAAATTTCTCATCGTTGAACTTCATATTGTTTTCTGCAGCCCACTGAAAGATTTGGTTGATGTCCGCCTTGAGTCTTGCAGTGTCTGCAATGGAAGACACTGTCATGCAGATTCGGGTGTCATCTGCAAAGGAAGACACGGTGCTGTGGCTGACATCCTTGTCTATGTCGGATATGAGGATGAGGAACAAGATGGGAGCGAGTACTGTGCCTTGTGGAACAGAGCTTTTCACCGTAGCTGCCTCGGACTTTACTCTGTTGACGACTACTCTCTGTGTTCTGTTAGTGAGGAAATTATAGATCCATCGACCGACTTTTCCTGTTATTCCTTTAGCACGCATTTTGTGCGCTATTACGCCATGGTCACACTTGTCGAAGGCTTTTGCAAAGTCTGTATATATTACATCTGCATTCTTTTTGTCTTCTAGTGCATTTAGGACCTTGTCGTAGTGATCCAATAGTTGAGACAGACAGGAGCGACCTGTTCTAAACCCATGTTGCCCTGGGTTGTGTAACTGATGGGTTTCTAGATGGGTGGTGATCTTGCTTCTTAGGACCCTTTCAAAGATTTTTATGATATGGGATGTTAGTGCTATTGGTCTGTAGTTCTTTGCTGTTGCTTTACTGCCCCCTTTGTGGAGTGGGGCTATGTCTGTTGTTTTTAGTAACTGAGGGACGACCCCCGTGTCCATGCTCCCTCTCCATAGGATGGAAAAGGCTCGTGATAGGGGCTTCTTGCAGTTCTTGATGAACACAGAGTTCCATGAGTCTGGCCCTGGGGCAGAGTGCATGGGCATGTCATTTATCGCCTGTTCGAAGTCATTTGGCGTCAGGATAACATCGGATAGGCTTGGTGAAAAGCTCTGTTCCACAAGGCACAGTACTCGCTCCCATCTGTTCCTCATCCTCATATCTGACATAGACAAGGATGTCAGCCACAGCACCGTGTCTTCCTTTTCAGATGACTCTCGAATTTGCATGACAGTGTCTTCCATTAAAGACACTGCAAGACTCCAGGCGGACATCAAGTAAGTTTTAAATGGGCCGCAGAAAACAATATGAAGTTCAATGATGAGAAATTTCAACTACTCCGATATGGAAAACTTGAGGAAATTAAAATTGTATCGGAATATGAAACAAATTCCAACCACACAATAGAGCGAGAAACTAATTCAAAAAACCTGGGAGTGATCATGTCGGAGGATCTCACCTTGAAGGACCATAACATTGTATCAATCGCATCTGCTAGAAAAATAGCAGGATGGATAATGAGAACCTTCAAAACTAGCGATGCTAAGCCCATGACACTCTTCAGGTCACTTGTTCTATCTAGGCTGGAATATTGCTGCACACTAACAGCACCTTTCAAGGCAGGTGAAATTGCTGACCTAGAAAATGTACAGAGAACCTTCATGGCACACATAACTGTGATAAAACACCTCAATTACTAGGAAGACTTGAAGTTCCTCAACCTGCACTCCCTGGAATGCAGGCGAGAGAGATACATGATTATATACGCCTGGAAAATCCTAGAGAGATTAGTACCAAACTTGCACACGAAAATCACTCCCTATTAAAACAAAGGACTCGGCAGACGATGCAACATTTTTCCATTGAAAAGCAGGGGCGTCACTAGCACGATAAGAGACAACACAATAAGTGTCAGGGGCTCAAGACTGTTCAACTGCCTCGTAGCATGCATAAGGGGGATTACCAAAAGACCCCTGGCTGTCTTCAAGAAAATGCTGGACAGGCACCTAAAGTCAGTACCTGACCAGCTGGGCTGTGGCTCTTACATCAGGTTGCATGTGGCCAACCATAGAGCCTGGTTGATCAGGTCCTGATCCACCATGAGGACTAGTCACAGACCGGGCCGAGGGGGCGTTGACCTGTGAAACCCTCTCCAGGTATACTTCAGATATATTCACACCACACATTGCCCTCAGACACAACATCTCCACTGCCTCCAGCCTTCTCCTTGTTACAACAATCGCCACCTATGCTTCACACCCATACAAGAGCATTGGTACCACTATACTCTCACACATTCCTCTCTTTGCTTCCATGGATAATGTTCTTTGTCTCCACAGACTCCTCAGTGCACCACTCACCATTTTCCACTCATCAGTTCTATGATTCACCACCTTGTCCTTCATAGACCCATTTGCTGACTCATCCACTCCCAAATATCTTTAAACATTCACTTCCTCCATACTCCCTCCAATCTGATATCCAGTCTTCCATTACCTAATTTGTTATTCTCGTCACCTTGCTCTTTCCTATGTTCACTTTCAATATGCTTCTTTTACATTCCCTACCAATCTCGACAACCAACCTCTGCTACTTCTCTTCAGAATCTCCCAAAAGCACAGTGTCATCAGCAAAGAGCAACTGTGACAACTCTCACTTTGTGTTAGATTCTTTATCTTTTAACCCCACACGTCTTGCCAAGACTCTCCCATTCACTTCTCTTACAACTCCATCTATAAATATATTTAACAAGTGGAAATCTTTTAGTTATCTTTATTTCAGAAGGTAATGAGAAGATAATGTTATTATTACTCTCAGAGGGGCTCAGTAAGGTTACTTTCTGAAGGAAAGCTTGAGTGATAGTTAGGATATCACAGTTACTGAAGTGATAGTTAGGATATCATAGTTACTGAAGTGATAGTTAGGATATCATAGTTACTGAAGTGATAGTTAGGATATCATAGTTACTGAAGTGATAGTTAGGATATCATAGTTACTGAAGTGATAGTTAGGATATCATAGTTACGGAAGTGATAGTTAGGATATCATAGTTACGGAAGTGATAGTTAGGATATCATAGTTACTGAAGTGATAGTTAGGATATCACAGTTACTAAAGTGATAGTTAGGATATCATAGTTACTAAAGTGATAGGATATCACAGTTACTGAAGTGATAGTTAGGATATCATAGTTACTGAAGTGATAGTTAGGATATCATAGTTACACAGTTACTGAAGTGATAGTTAGGATATCATAGTTACTGAAGTGATAGTTAGGATATCATAGTTACTGAAGTGATAGTTAGGATATCATAGTTACTGAAGTGATAGTTAGGATATCACAGTTACTGAAGTGATAGTTAGGATATCATAGTTACTGAAGTGATAGTTAGGATATCACAGTTACTGAAGTGATAGTTAGGATATCATAGTTACTGAAGTGATAGTTAGGATATCACAGTTACTGAAGTGATAGTTAGGATATCACAGTTACTGAAGTGATAGTTAGGATATCACAGTTACTGAAGTGATAGTTAGGATATCATAGTTACTGAAGTGATAGTTAGGATATCATAGTTACTGAAGTGAAGTGATAGTTAGGATATCATAGTTACTGAAGTGATAGTTAGGATATCACAGTTACTGAAGTGATATCATAGTTACTGAAGTGATAGTTAGGATATCACAGTTACTGAAGTGATAGTTAGGATATCACAGTTACTGAAGTGATAGTTAGGATATCATAGTTACTGAAGTGATAGTTAGGATATCACAGTTACTGAAGTGATAGGATATCATAGTTACTGAAGTGATAGTTAGGATATCATAGTTACTGAAGTGATAGTTAGGATATCATAGTTACTGAAGTGATAGGATATCATAGTTACTGAAGTGATAGTTAGGATATCACAGTTACTGAAGTGATAGTTAGGATATCATAGTTACTGAAGTGATAGTTAGGATATCACAGTTACTGAAGTGATAGTTAGGATATCATAGTTACTGAAGTGATAGTTAGGATATCATAGTTACTGAAGTGATAGTTAGGATATCATAGTTACTGAAGTGATAGTTAGGATATCATAGTTACTGAAGTGATAGTTAGGATATCATAGTTACTGAAGTGATAGTTAGGATATCATAGTTACTGAAGTGATAGTTAGGATATCATAGTTACTGAAGTGATAGTTAGGATATCATAGTTACTGAAGTGATAGTTAGGATATCACAGTTACTGAAGTGATAGTTAGGATATCATAGTTACTGAAGTGATAGTTAGGATATCATAGTTACTGAAGTGATAGTTAGGATATCACAGTTACTGAAGTGATAGTTAGGATATCATAGTTACTGAAGTGATAGTTAGGATATCACAGTTACTGAAGTGATAGTTAGGATATCATAGTTACTGAAGTGATAGGATATCATAGTTACTGAAGTGATAGTTAGGATATCATAGTTACTGAAGTGATAGTTAGGATATCACAGTTACTGAAGTGATAGTTAGGATATCACAGTTACTGAAGTGATAGTTAGGATATCATAGTTACTGAAGTGATAGTTAGGATATCACAGTTACTGAAGTGATAGTTAGGATATCACAGTTACTGAAGTGATAGTTAGGATATCATAGTTACTGAAGTGATAGTTAGGATATCACAGTTACTGAAGTGATAGTTAGGATATCACAGTTACTGAAGTGATAGGATATCACAGTTACTGAAGTGATAGTTAGGATATCACAGTTACTGAAGTGATAGTTAGGATATCATAGTTACTGAAGTGATAGTTAGGATATCACAGTTACTGAAGTGATAGTTAGGATATCACAGTTACTGAAGTGATAGTTAGGATATCATAGTTACTGAAGTGATAGTTAGGATATCATAGTTACTGAAGTGATAGTTAGGATATCATAGTTACTGAAGTGATAGTTAGGATATCACAGTTACTGAAGTGATAGTTAGGATATCACAGTTACTGAAGTGATAGTTAGGATATCACAGTTACTGAAGTGATAGGATATCATAGTTACTGAAGTGATAGTTAGGATATCACAGTTACTGAAGTGATAGTTAGGATATCATAGTTACTGAAGTGATAGTTAGGATATCACAGTTACTGAAGTGATAGTTAGGATATCATAGTTACTGAAGTGATAGTTAGGATATCATAGTTACGGAAGTGATAGTTAGGATATCATAGTTACGGAAGTGATAGTTAGGATATCACAGTTAACACAACACAATCCACAACATAATACAACACAATACACAGCACAGTACATAACACAATACACCACACAATCCACAACACAACGCATCACAATACACAACACAATCCACAACACAACACAATCCACAACACAACACAATACACAACATAATCCACAACACAACACAACACAATCCACAACACAACACAACACAATACACAACATAATCCACAACACAACATAATCCACAACACAACACAACACAATGTTGCAACCCCTGAATGGGTTGCAATATATATTATGTATAAATATTACATGTATATTACCTTTTCATATAATTTTATACTGCTTATATTTGCGATAATAGCTAAATCGTAAATATATTGCTTTATATTATTATTTGACTTAGTTAGGATGTTAGGTAGTATGTAACACATATATTATGTGCTCAAAGTTCAAGTCTTGATTGTCTAACTACTGTAATTATTGCTTGTGGCTCGTTTCCCTGCCGGCTTCTGTTGCTGAGCAGCAACTGTCCACAGAGCTATCACGTGATAGAGAGGGGGTGTCCTCACCTCGCCTGAAGTATTCAGTCTGGTCTAGACTCTCTTGGTGGTTGGATGTATTCCTGACAAGAAGTGCCTAATTCTCCCTTATTGGCCCTTGCTGGAAGATCGTCTCTTGTCTCATTATTCTTGTTAGTTCTGGAGACTCTGTTCACAGAACTTTGGATAGACTTAGTGATTTTCGACGTTGTACTGAGGTTGTGTGTCTCTTAGACACTCTGAGCAACTCAGGTCCTGAGCTGTAGCTTCTGACCTAATTTGTACTGGTTTCTGTGTACTGTCACAGTTGGGATTTTCTTATGCTGAACTTAGATTCAGTAGTATGGGAGTTTTGTGACTTTTGTGGAGGATCTGCAGATGGTCCCTACTTAGTGTCTTTATATTATCTCCTTGTTTCTGATTTTGTGTCGCAGTTGCTTGTTATATTGCTAATGGGCTTAGCATTCTTTTTATTGTTCAAGCAGACTGTTCTGATTGCCAGTTGATCAAGAAGTTAGTTTATTTGTGGACTTTGTCAGTCACTTGTTTAAGTCTAGTCGAGTCGTGAGACATAGCGAACTACTTCGAGCACTTACACACTTACACATAATTATTTGTAATATCTTATTAAATGTTAATGTACCAGACGGTACTTAAGAATTATAAATGTGATATGTGCTTTCAGCACAATAATACTGTACACGAGAGAAGTGATTAATATTATCTTGATTACTGTGATTAATTTAAATTAATTTAATTTGATATACGCCTAGACAACTTAATGAATTTCTTAAATTTTAATTTCTCTAGTTAGTAGCCTACCAGTTGTAATCCTGAAGCACTATTGAATCATACTGAATTCTAATGGATAATTGGACAAGGATACTGACTAAATGTTACGAAAACCCAGTAATAGGCTGGATGCTAGAAGGGCAGTCCTTTCTAGTATTACCTGGAGATCTCTATGCTTTTAGAATCGCGTTTTTTTAACAACAATACACAACACAACCCACAACACAACACAACACTTTCCACAACATAATACAACACAATACACAGCACAGTACACAATACACAACACAATCCACAACACAACACAATACACAACACAACCCACAACACAACACAATACACAACACAACACACAACGTAACACAACACAATACACAATACAATGCCCCAGGCCACACCCTGGTAACATTAACAAGGTAACATTAACAAGGTAACCTTCAGTGGAGGCTGAGATTTTAAGTCACAGCATTACAAAGGAGTTTCAACACGACTAAATTCTCGCTTCCGTTGTCTAACTCAAGGTTACCATGGACACTACCCCACCTACCTTACACACACACACACACACACACACACACACACACACACACACACACACACACACACACACACACACACACAGGGGAGGAGGGGTTGCACTTCTAATAAAAAACCGGTGGGGTTTTCAAGAAATGGAAGGAATGGGCGAGATTGGAGAAAGGGATTACATAGTAGGTACAGTTCAGTCAGGGGAACACAAGGTAGTCATTGCAGTGATGTATAACCCACCACAGAACTGCAGGAGGCCAAGAGAGGAATATGATTAAATTCAATTCAGTTCAATTAAAGTTTATTCTCTATAAGGGTTACAATGTGGGGTTTACAGGTTTTGGGTATTGTGTGGTTTACATGTTATAAAATACTAATTACAGAGGGGGGCACTAGGACACCTAGCATGGCTAGGCATTTCGAGCAGACTTAGAT
Source organism: Cherax quadricarinatus (assembly GCF_038502225.1). NCBI lineage: Eukaryota > Metazoa > Arthropoda > Malacostraca > Decapoda > Parastacidae > Cherax > Cherax quadricarinatus. The sequence goes on from NC_091379.1 coordinate 17,299,131, forward strand.
TAATTCTTAACATTAAATCCTTACAGATTATGGTATTAAGGCTAAGTGACTACATCATAATTTGTGAGTTTAGCAATGTGAATGCTTTTGTTTTGGCACAATACAAGGTGTCTATATTGGAGTATCATAGGCAAACTTATGACTAGTTAGGATTCATTATTTTAAGATTAAGATTAGTATTTCTGGGTTTATAGTCAGTGGGTGAGTGAGTGTAGTTGTGAACCACCAGGTGGTTATCATGTAGTTAGTTGTCGGGGTGGATCAGGGAGATAAGATGTTTTCTAACTGTAGTTTTGAAAGTGATGAATGTGTCTGCAGTAGTTCTAGAGTTTTCAGGTAGGGTGTTCCAGATTTTAGGTCCTTTGAAATACACTGAATTTTTGTAAAGGTTTAGTCGAACACGGGGAATGTCGTAGAGATGTTTGTGTCTGGTGTTATGCCTGTATATCCTGTCACAACTATCAAGAAAGCATTTTAGGTCAAGGTTAATATTGGAATTTAAGGTCCTGTAGATATAGATTGCACAGTAATAAGTGTGGATGTTCTGAACAGGGAGTAAGTTTAGATCTATGAAGAGTGAGGGGGGGGGGTGTTGCCAGGGATGGGATTTAGTGATTATTCTTACTGCAGCTTTTTGTTGGGTTATTATTGGCTTTAGGTGTGTTGCTGCAGTTGATCCCCAAGCACAGATGATGAATGCAACAGAGCAATGGTGAACACTCTAGCTGAGGTGGCAAGAAGGGCTCACTCAAGTAGAGCGAAGCTACTGGTCATGGGCGACTTCAATCACCCGGTGGTCTGGTGGCTAAAGCTCCCGCTTCACACACGGAGGGCCCGGGTTCGATTCCCGGCGGGTGGAAATTCCGACACGTTTCCTTACACCTATTGTCCTGTTCACCTAGCAGCAAATAGGTACCTGGGTGTTAGTCGACTGGTGTGGGTCGCATCCTGGGGGACAAGATTAAGGACCCCAATGGAAATAAGTTAGACAGTCCTCGATGACGCACTGACTTTCTTGGGTTATCCTGGGTGGCTAACCCTCCGGGGTTAAAAATCCAAACAAAATCTTATCTTATCTTATCACAGGGAGATTGATTGGGAAAACCTGGAGCCTCATGGGGGTCCCGAAACATGGAGAGCCAAGATTGTAATAATGTTGGTAGAATTACCGACAATATGTAAAGTAAAAGGACACAAGTGCAACTAATGTGACGTTGCCACAATAAATGTCACATTAGTTGCACTTGAGAGCCAAGATGATGGATGTGGTGCTGGCAAATCTCATGAACCAACATGTTAGGGATACTACCAGAGAGAGAGGGGAGGATGAACCAGCAAGACTGGACCTTGTGTTCACCCTGAGTAGCTTAGACATTGAGCACATCACATATGAAAGGCCCCTTGGAGCTAGTGACCACGTAGTTATGAGCTTTGAATACAATGTGGAGCTAAAAGTGGAGAGGGTAACAGGAGTAGAAAGGGAAAAGCTAAACTATAAAAGGGACGACTACACAGGAATGAGGACCTTCCTGCAGGAGGTTCAGTAGGAACAAGAGTTGGTAGGAAAATCAGTAAACGAAATGATGGACTTTGTAACAAAAAATGCAGGGAGGTAGTGGGAAGGTTTGTTCCCAAGGGTAACAGAAATAATGGGAAGGACAGAACGAGCCCTTGGTTTACCCGAAGGTGCAGAGAGGCAAAAACTAAGTGCTCTAGAGAATGGAAAAAGTACAGAAGGCAAAGGACTCAGGAGAATAAAGAGATTAGTCGACGAGCCACAAACGAGTATACACAGATAAGGAGGGAGGCGCAGCGGCAGTATGAAAATGGCATAGCATCAAAAGCCAAGTCTGACCTGAAACTACTCTACAGGCACATCAGGAGGAAGACAACAGTCAAGGACCAGGTAATCAGGCTGAGGAAAGAAGGTGGGGAGCTCACAAGTAACGACCAGGAGGTATGTGAGGAGCTCAACATGAGATTTCAGAAAGTATTTACAGTGGAGGCTGAAGGGACAATGGGAAGACAAAACAGTGGCGTACAGCAACAAGGGATATACCAACAAGTGTTGGATGAATTACACACAACTGAGGAGGAGGTGGAGAAGCTCCTAAGTGACCTTGATACCTCAAAGGCGGTGGGACCGGACAACATCTCTCCATGGGTCCTTAGAGAGGGAGCAGGGACACAACGTGTGCCACTAACCAAAATCTTCAACACTTCCCTTGAAACTGGGCAACTACCTGAAGTATGGAAGAAGGGAAATGTAGTCCCCATCTTTAAGAAGGGAGACAGAAATGAAGCATTAAATTATAGATCAGTGTCACTGACATGTATAGTATGCAAAGTCTTGGAAAAGATTATCAGGAGGAGAGTGGTGGAGCACCTGGAGCGGAACAAGATTATAAACGACAACCAGCACGGATTCATGGAAGGCAAATCCTGTGTCACAAACCTACTAGAGTTTTACGACAAGGTAACTGAAGTAAGAAATGAAAGGGAGGGGGTGGGTTGATTGCATTTTCTTGGACTGCAAGAAGGCCTTCGACACAGTTCCTCACAAGAGATTAGTACAGAAGCTAGAGGAACAGGCACATATAACAGGAAGAGCACTGCAATGGATCAGAGAATACCTAACAGGGAGGCAAAAGCGAGTCATGGTCCATGATGAGGTATCACAGTGGGCGCCAGTGACGAGCGGGGTCCCACAGGGGTCAGTCCTGGGACCAGTGCTATTCTTGGTATATGTGAACGACATGACGGAAGGGATAGATTCAGAAGTGTCCCTGTTTGCAGATGACGTGAAGTTAATGAGGAGAATTAAATCAGACACGGACCAGACAGGTCTACAAAGAGACCTGGACAGGCTGGATGTGTGGTCCAGAAACTGGCTCCTAGAATTTAACCCCGCCAATGCAAAGTCATGAAGATCAGAGGAGGGCAAAGAAGACTGCAGACAGAGTATAGAGCTAGGTGGCCAAAGACTGCAAACCTCTCTCAAGGAGAAAGACCTAGGAGTGAGTATAATACCGAGTACATCGCCAGAAACACACATTAACCAAATAACTGCTGCGGCATATGAGCACTTGGCAAACCTGAGAATAGCATTCCGGTACCTCAGTAAAGAATCGCTCAAGACTATACACTGTGTACGTCAGGCCCATACTGGAGTACGCAGCACCAGTTTGGAACCCACACCTGGTCAAACACGTCAAGAAATTAGAGAAAGTGCAAAGGTTTGCAACAAGGCTAGTTCCAGAGCTAAGGGGAATGTCCTACGAAGAAAGGTAAGGGAAATCGGTCTGACAGCACTGGAGGACAGGAGGGTCAGGGGAGACATGATAACGACATACAAAATACTGCATGGAATAGACAAGGTGGACAGAGACAGGATGTTCCAGAGATGGGACACAGAAACAAGGGGTCACAATTGGAAGCTGAAGACTCAGATGAGCCAAAGGGATGTTAGGAAGTATTTCTTCAGCCATAGAGTAGTTAGGAAGTGGAATAGTCTGGCAAGCAATGTAGTAGAGGCAGGAACTATACATAGTTTTAAGACGAGGTATGATAAAGCTCATGGAGCAGGGGGAGAGAGGACCTAGTAGCGGTCGGTGAAACGGCGGGGTCAGGAGCTGAGTCTCGACCCCTGCAATCACAATTAGGTGAGTACACACACACACACACACACACACACACACACACACACACACACACACACACACACACACACACACACACACACACACAGGAGCTGTGACTCGACCCCTGCAACAACAAGAAGGTGAATAGACATGTACGCACACAGATGAAAGGGGCAATAAAGACAGAGCTAGAGTCAGTAGATAACCAGAGTAGAGTGGAGCAGAGTACACAAACACCCACAGAACCACCCTTAGAACCCCACAGCCAAATACGCAACCCAAACCCACATCCCCCACCCCACACACTGCAGTAGAAATCCATAGCATCCTGCCAGGACCCAACCTAATCCCACAAACCCCACAGAATACAGTGTTGGAGAGGAAACTGAAGGTATGGTACACCAACGTTGATGGTATAACAAATAAGTGGGAGGAATGGCCCGAAAGAATCACAGAGGCATCACTAGACATCATAGCCCTCACAGAAGCCTAGTTCTCAGGAATGATAAACGCCATCTTTCTAACTGGATATCAGATCCTGAGGAAAGACAGAGAGAACAAGGAGGTGGAGGAGTGGCACTGCTTAATAAAAACTAATGAGATTTTGAGGAGTTGGAGAGAAGAGACAGAGGAGAAGCAAGAGACTACATAACAGGAACACTTCAGACTGGAGGTCCCATAATAGTGATTGTAGTGATGTATAACCCACCACAGAACAGCAGGAGGCCAAGACAAGAATATGATGAGAGTAACAGAGAGATGGTTGATACACTGGCTGAAGTGGCCAGAGGGGCCCATGTGGGCAGGGCAAAACTTTTGGTTGTAGGTGACTTCAATCACAAAGAAATCGACTGGGAAAACCTGGAGTCACATGGAGGTCTAAGATGTTGGAAGTGGTACTGGAAAACCGCATGCATCAACACGTTAGGGACACCACCAGAGAGAGGGGAGAGGATGAACCAGCAAGGCTGACCTAGTATTCACCTTGTGCAGTGCAGATATTGAGGACATCACATATGAAAGGCCCCTTAGAGCTAGTGATCACGTGGTTCTAAGCTTCGAATACTCAGAGTTACAAGTGGAGAGGGAGGCAGGAAAAATGAATCCAAACTACAAGAGAGGGGACTACACAGGCATGAAGAATTTCCTGCACGAGGTCCACTGGGACAGAGAACTGGCAGGGAAAACAATCGTGGTGTAATAGCACACAAATGAGTGCTAAAGGGATAACTGGCAAAGTAGGCAGATGGATCTTCAACTTTTTAACCAATCGAACACGAAGAGTAGCGGTAAACAGAGTTAAATCGGAAGCTGACATAGTGATGAGCTCTGTTCCACAAGGCACAGTACTTGCCCCTATCATGTTACTCATCCTCATATCAGACATAGACAGAGATGTAAACCATAGCACTGTATCATCCTTTGCAGATGATACTAGGATCAGCATGAGAGTGTCATCCATCGAGGACACTGCAAATCTCCAAGAAGATATAAACAACTTAACATTAAGATCGACAACACTCTAATTGCCAGACATAATGAGGGCAAATTCCTTGGCCTATACCTCGACAACCTAAATTTCAGCACCCATATCCAACATATAACAAAAAAAGTATCCAAAACGGTGGGGATCTTCTCCAAGATACGATACTACGTGCCGCAAACTGCACTTCTCACGCTATACCATTCACTTATATATCCATACCTCACCTATGCTATCTGTTCTTGGGGATCAACTGCAGCAACACACCTAAAGCCAATAATAACCCAACAAAAAGCCGCAGTAAGAATAATCACTAAATCCCATCCCTGGCAACACACCCCCCCACTCTTCATAGATGTAAACTTACTCCCTGTTCAGAACATCCACACTTACTACTGTGCAATCTATATCTACAGGACCTTAAATTCCAATATTAACCTTGACCTAAAACGCTTTCTTGATGTGACAGGATCCACAGGCATAACACCAGACACAAATAAAGTTGCCTAACTGTTGCCTATAAGGCATTGGCTTAAGCCGGTAGGAGAATTGGACCTGCCTCGCATGGGCCAGTAGGCCTGCTGCAGTGTTCCTTCTTTCTGGTGATAACTCTCTGGTGTTAATAATTCTCTGTAATGTTGAAGTACAGTCCCTGGACCCATTATGTACCTCTGTAATGTTGATGTACAGCCCCTGGACCCATTATGTACCTCTGCAATGTTGAGGTACAGCGCCTGGACCCATTATGTATCTCTGTAATGTTGAGGTACAGCCCCTGGACCCATTATGTACCTCTGTAATGTTGAGGTACAGCCCCTGGACCCATTATGTACCTCTGTAATGTTGAAGTACAGTCCCTGGACTCATTATGTACCTCTGTAATGTTGAGGTACAGATCCTGGACCCATTATGTCCCTCTGTAATGTTGAGGTACCAGTCCCTGGACCCATTATGTACCTCTGTAATGTTGAGGTACAGATCCTTGACCTATTATGTACCTCTGTAATGTTGAGGTACAGTCCCTAGACCCATTATGTACCTCTGTAATGTTGAGGTACAGTCCCTGGACCCATTATGTACCTCTGTAATGTTGAGGTACAGTCCCTGGACCCATTATGTACCTCTGTAATGTTGAGGTACAGTCCCTGGACCCATTATGTACCTCTGTAATGTTGAGGTAAAGTCCCTGGACCCATTATGTACCTCTGTAATGTTGAGGTACAGTTCCTAGACCCATTATGTGGTGGCCTGGTGGTTAACGCTCTCGCTTCACACGGCGAGGGCCTGGGTTCGATTCCCAGCCAGAGTAGAAACATTGGACGTGTTTCTTTCAACCTGTTGTCTATGTTCCCCATCAGTAAAATGGGTACCTGGGTGTTAGTCGACTGGTGTGGGTCGCATCCTGGGACACTGACCTAAGGAGGCCTGGTCACAGACCGGGCCGCGGGGGCGTTGACCCCCGGAACTCTCTCCAGATAAACTCCAGATTATATACACTTGTAATTTTCTGACTCCCTCCCGACCCTGGATATGAGATGCATAATAAAGATATCAAACTAAAGATATCAAACTAACCTAACTCTTTAAATAGAATGTGTTCTTGTTCTTGCAGGTGTTGATGACTGTGTTAACGACCATTCTTGGCGACCTGAGCTACCCACAACAGCCTCTTCACCCTCACCAGGCACCAACGACCGAAGATGTGACCCCAGGAACGTCACAGGCTGGAGAGGTCCCCGACAAACTCAGACGGACGTTGAGGAAACAACCACGGCTCCTGGTGAATACTTCGGTCCCCTTCAGCGTGGCGCCACAACCCGTGAAAGACACGCCCGAGGTGGCCTTGGCTAAACAACTCTTCCTGCGCACGTTCCATAGGATTAGGGAAGCACTTCTGGCTGCACAGTCTAACCAGTTTCACCGGTTCATAGACGAAGTTCATGTAAAATATTCTGACAACTTCCAGAGAAACAAAGATGTCGTTCCAGCAACAAATACTCACCACTTCCAGAGGATCAAAGATGAAGTCCCAGTAACAAACACTCACCACTTCCAGAGGATCAAAGATGAAGTCCCAGTAACAAACACTCACCACTTCCAGAGGATCAAAGATGAAGTCCCAGTAACAAACACTCACCACTTCCAGAGGATCAAAGATGAAGTCCCAGTAACAAACACTCACCACTTCCAGAGCATCAAAGATGAAGTCCCAGTAACAAACACTCACCACTTCCAGAGGATCAAAGATGAAGTCCCAGTAACAAACACTCACCACTTCCAGAGCATCAAAGATGAAGTCCCAGTAACAAACACTCACCACTTCCAGAGGATCAAAGATGAAGTCCCAGTAACAAACACTCACCACTTCCAGATAATCAAAGACGAAGACCCAGTTGAAAAACTTAGCAAGTTCAACATCTCATCCTTCCACGATGTGGTGAAGAATTTACACGATGACTCCCACTCCCATGATGTTTCCCACGGTCACCCACACGACCATTCTCATGACCATCGCTATCATTCCCACCAGCTCTCCCATGATCCCTCCAATGGTCATTCACAATATCGTTCTCGTGATCACTACTCCCAAGAACATCCACATAAATACCATATTGATCCATCCAACGACCACTCTCACGAGCCCCCACGCGACCACTCCCACGGGCTCCCACACGACCACTCCCACGAGCCCCCACACGACCACTCCCACGGGCTCCCACACGACCACTCCCACGGGCTCCCACACAACCACTCCCACGAGCCCCCACACGACCACTCCCACGGGCCCCCACACGACCACTCCCACGAGCCCGCACACGACCACTCCCACAAGCCCCCACACGACCACTCCCACGAGCTCCCTCACGACCACTCCCACGAGCCCCCACACGACCACTTCCACGAGCCCCCACACGACCATTCCCACGAGCCCCCACACGACCACTCCCACGAGCTCCCTCACTCCCACTCCCACGAAAACTCGAATGAGAACCCACGCGATCACTCAAAGGAAAATTCCCACGAGCGCTCATACAAAACCTCCCATGAAAACTCCCACGAGCATCCCAGCAACCACTCCCATAACAAGTCCCGCGATCACCCGAGCGACCACTCTCCGGAACACCAAGACGACCACTCCCACGAACACGCAAATGACCATTCCCACGAAAAGTCCGGAAAGTTCCCACACTCTCACTCCCACTACCACCCAAATTTCCACCCAGACAACAGAAACAGTCAACAGACACACGACCACCACCACTCAGACAGTCAACTGACACACGACCATCACTCAGACAGTCAACACACACACGACCACCACCCCAAGTCCCTCCCACTCTTCCTGCGACAACCTCGGATAAATCTTATCCCTGACGCAGATTTGGAACCCGAGTATTTCCTGCAGTCGGTGAAGGTGGACCCGGGGTTGATGATGCGCCTGCACCCACCTCTTCCCCCTCACTCCTTCGTCCAGGAGTTCTACCCTGTGGGTGACGACGGTCTGGGTGGCACCTGCTACCAGTTTATCCTGCTGGAGCCTGATAATGAGCTCATGGAGAACCTCCTTCAGACAGACCAGGGACAAAATAGAACAGAGTCCAAGATAGAAGAGATCTCTAGGCCCGTGGCTAAGACAGAGGACATCTCTAAGCTCGTGGCTAAAACAGAGGACATTTCTAGGCCAGTGGCTAAGACAGAGGACATCTCTAGGCTTGTGGCTGAGACAGAAGAGATCTCTAGGCCCGTGGCTGAGACAGAAGAGATCTCTAGGCCCGTGGCTGAGACAGAAGAGATCTCTAGGCCCATGGCTGAGACAGAAGAGATCTCTAGGCTCGTGGCTGAGACAGAAGAGACATCTAGGCTCGTGGCTAAAACAGAAGAGATATCTATCCCCGTGGCTGAGACAGAAGAGATCTCTAGGCCCGTGGCTGAGACACAAGAGATCTCTAGGCCCGTGGCTGAGATAGAAGAGATCTCTAGACCCGTGGCTGAGACAGAAGAGGTATCAAGGTCCGCGGCTGATACAGAAAATATGACAAAGTCTGTGGCTGAGACAGAAAATATCCCAAAGTCTGTGGCTGAGACAGAAAAGATGCAAACATCGGTGACCAGGACAGAAAAGATCTCGAGGTCTTCAACGATCACAAAAGCTGTAGCATTATCAGACTTATGAGAACTTCTGGACTTTCTGGTTCCTTACCGTGTGAGACCTCGCCATATATAATATATATATATATATATATATATATATATATATATATATATATATATATATATATATATATATATATATATATATATATATATATATATATAATAAAAACTGTGATAAGTAGATTGCAATGTAATTATATTTTTATAATGTTAATGTTAACTTTTAAATAAGAGTTAAGACTAATTGTGAACCTGTGTTCACCTTCTTTAATAAAGCTGATAGTCCCACTGTTACTTTATTACCACTGATAGTCCCACTGGTACTTTATTACCACTGATAGTCCCACTGTTACTTTATTACCACTGATAGTCCCACTGTTACTTTATTACCACTGATAGTCCCACTGGTACTTTATTACCACTGATAGTCCCACTGTTACTTTATTACCACTGATAGTCCCACTGGTACTTTATTACCACTGATAGTCCCACTGTTACTTTATTACCACTGATAGTCCCACTGTTACTTTATTACCACTGATAGTCCCACTGGTACTTTATTACCACTGATAGTCCCACTGTTACTTTATTACCACTGATAGTCCCACTGGTACTTTATTACCACTGATAGTCCCACTGTTACTTTATTACCACTGATAGTCCCACTGTTACTTTATTATCACTGATAGTACCACTGTTACTTTATTACCACTGATAGTACCACTGTTACTTTATTACCACTGATAGTACCATTGATAGTACCACTGTTACTTTATTACCACTGATAGTACCACTGTTACTTTATTACCACTGATAGTCCCACTGTTACTTTATTACCACTGATAGTCCCACTGTTACTTTATTACCACTGATAGTCCCACTGTTACTTTATTACCACTGATAGTCCCACTGTTACTTTATTATCACTGATAGTACCACTGTTACTTTATTACCACTGATAGTACCACTGTTACTTTATTACCACTGATAGTACCACTGATAGTACCACTGTTACTTTATTAACACTGATAGTACCACTGATAGTACCACTGTTACTTTATTACCACTGATAGTACCACTGGTACTTTATTACCACTGATAGTACCACTGTTACTTTATTACCACTGATAGTACCACTGATAGTCCCACTGTTACTTTATTACCACTGATAGTCCCACTGGTACTTTATTACCACTGATAGTCCCACTGTTACTTTATTACCACTGATAGTCCCACTGTTACTTTATTACCACTGATAGTCCCACTGGTACTTTATTACCACTGATAGTCCCACTGTTACTTTATTACCACTGATAGTCCCACTGGTACTTTATTACCACTGATAGTCCCACTGTTACTTTATTACCACTGATAGTCCCACTGTTACTTTATTATCACTGATAGTACCACTGTTACTTTATTACCACTGATAGTACCACTGATAGTCCCACTGTTACTTTATTACCACTGATAGTCCCACTGGTACTTTATTACCACTGATAGTCCCACTGTTACTTTATTACCACTGATAGTCCCACTGTTACTTTATTACCACTGATAGTCCCACTGGTACTTTATTACCACTGATAGTCCCACTGTTACTTTATTACCACTGATAGTCCCACTGTTACTTTATTATCACTGATAGTACCACTGTTACTTTATTACCACTGATAGTACCACTGATAGTCCCACTGTTACTTTATTACCACTGATAGTCCCACTGGTACTTTATTACCACTGATAGTCCCACTGTTACTTTATTACCACTGATAGTCCCACTGTTACTTTATTACCACTGATAGTCCCACTGGTACTTTATTACCACTGATAGTCCCACTGTTACTTTATTACCACTGATAGTCCCACTGGTACTTTATTACCACTGATAGTCCCACTGTTACTTTATTACCACTGATAGTCCCACTGTTACTTTATTATCACTGATAGTACCACTGTTACTTTATTACCACTGATAGTACCACTGTTACTTTATTACCACTGATAGTACCATTGATAGTACCACTGTTACTTTATTACCACTGATAGTACCACTGTTACTTTATTACCACTGATAGTCCCACTGTTACTTTATTACCACTGATAGTCCCACTGTTACTTTATTACCACTGATAGTCCCACTGTTACTTTATTACCACTGATAGTCCCACTGTTACTTTATTATCACTGATAGTACCACTGTTACTTTATTACCACTGATAGTACCACTGTTACTTTATTACCACTGATAGTACCACTGATAGTACCACTGTTACTTTATTAACACTGATAGTACCACTGATAGTACCACTGTTACTTTATTACCACTGATAGTACCACTGGTACTTTATTACCACTGATAGTACCACTGTTACTTTATTACCACTGATAGTCCCACTGTTACTTTATTACCACTGTTACTTTATTACCACTGATAGTACCACTGTTACTTTATTACCACTGATAGTACCACTGTTACTTTATTACCACTGATAGTACCACTGTTACTTTATTATCACTGTTACTTTATTACCACTGATAGTACCACTGTTACTTTATTACCACTGATAGTACCACTGTTACTTTATTACCACTGATAGTACCACTGTTACTTTATTACCACTGATAGTACCACTGTTACTTTATTACCACTGATAGTCTCACTGTTACTTTATTACCACTGATAGTACCACTGATAGTACCACTGTTACTTTATTACCACTGATAGTACCACTGTTACTTTATTACCACTGATAGTACCACTGATAGTCCCACTGTTACTTTATTACCACTGATAGTCCCACTGTTACTTTATTACCACTGATAGTCCCACTGACACTTTATTACCACTGATAGTCCCACTGTTACTTTATTACCACTGATAGTCCCACTGTTACTTTATTACCACTGATAGTCCCACTGCTACTTTATTACCACTGACAGTCCCACTGTTACTTTATTACCACTGACAGTACCACTGTCACTTTATTACCACTGATAGTACCACTGTTACTTTATTACCACTGATAGTACTACTATTACTTTATTACCACTGATAGTACCACTGTTACTTTATTACCACTGATAGTACCACTGTTACTTTATTACAACTGATAGTCCCACTGTTACTTTATTACAACTGATAGTCCCACTGTTACTTTATTACCACTGATAGTACCACTGTTACTTTATTACCGCTGATAGTACCACTGTTACTTTATTACCGCTGATAGTACCACTGTTACTTTATTACCGCTGATAGTACCACTGTTTCTTTATTACCACTGATAGTCCCACTGTTACTTTATTACCACTGATAGTACCACTGTTACTTTATTACCATTGATAGTCCCACTGTTACTTTATTACCACTTATAGTACCACTGTTACTTTATTACCACTGTCTCTTTATTATCACTGACTGTACCACTGTTACTTTATTACCACTGATAGTACCACTGTTACTTTATTACCGCTGATAGTACCACTGTTACTTTATTACCGCTGATAGTACCACTGTTACTTTATTACCGCTGATAGTACCACTGTTTCTTTATTACCACTGATAGTACCATTGTTACTTTATTACCACTGTTACTTTATTACCGCTGATAGTACCACTGTTACTTTATTACCGCTGATAGTACCACTGTTTCTTTATTGCCACTGATAGTACCACTGTTACTTTATTACCACTGATAGTACCATTGTTACTTTATTACCACTGTTACTTTATTACAGCTGATAGTACCACTGTTACTTTATTACCACTGATAGTACCACTGTTACTTTATTACCACTGATAGTACCACTGATACTTTATTACCACTGATAGTACCATTGTTACTTTATTACCACTGTTACTTTATTACAGCTGATAGTCCCACTGTTTCTTTATTACCACTGATAGTACCATTGTTATTTTATTACCACTGATAGTACCACTGTTACTTTATTACCACTGATAGTACCACTGTTACGTTATTACCACTGATAGTACCACTGTTACTTTATTACCACTGATAGTACCACTGTTACTTTATTACCACTGATAGTACCACTGTTACTTTATTACAACTGATAGTACCACTGTTACTTTATTACCACTGATAGTACCACTGTTACTTTATTACCACTGATAGTACAACTGTTACTTTATTACCACTGATAGTCCCACTGTTACTTTATTACCACTGATAGTCTCACTGTTACTTTATTACCACTGATAGTACCACTGTTACTTTATTACTACTGATAGTCCCACTGTTACTTTATTACCACTGATAGTACCACTGTTACTTTATTACTACTGATAGTCCCACTGTTACTTTATTACCACTGATAGTACCACTGTTACTTTATTACCACTGATAGTACCACTGTTACTTTATTACTACTGATAGTCCCACTGTTACTTTATTACCACTGTTACTTTATTACCACTGCTAGTACCACTAATACTTTATTACCACTGATAGTACCATTCTTACTTTATTACCACTGTTACTTTATTACAGCTGATAGTCCCACTGTTTCTTTATTACCACTGATAGTACCATTGTTTTTTTTATTACCACTGATAGTACCACTGTTACTTTATTACCACTGATAGTACCACTGTTACTTTATTACCACTGATAGTACCACTGTTACTTTATTACCACTGATAGTACCACTGTTACTTTATTACCACTGATAGTACCACTGTTACTTTATTACCACTGATAGTACCACTGTTACTTTATTACCACTGATAGTACCACTGTTACTTTATTACCACTGATAGTACAACTGTTACTTTATTACCACTGATAGTACCACTGTTACTTTATTACCACTGATAGTCTCACTGTTACTTTATTACCACTGATAGTACCACTGTTACTTTATTACTACTGATAGTCCCACTGTTACTTTATTACCACTGATAGTACCACTGTTACTTTATTACTACTGATAGTCCCACTGTTACTTTATTACCACTGATAGTACCACTATTACTTTATTACCACTGATAGTACCACTGTTACTTTATTACTACTGATAGTCCCACTGTTACTTTATTACCACTGATAGTACCACTGTTACTTTATTACCACTGATAGTACCACTGTTACTTTATTACCACTGATAGTCCCACTGTTACTTTATTACCACTGATAGTACCACTGTCACTTTATTACCACTGATAGTACCACTGTTACTTTATTACCACTGATAGTACCACTGTTACTTTATTACTACTGATAGTCCCACTGTTACTTTATTACCACTGATAGTCCCACTGTCACTTTATTACCACTGTTACTTTATTACCACTGATAGTCCCACTGTCACTTTATTACCACTGTAACTTTATTACCACTGATAGTACCACTGTTACTTTATTACCACTGATAGTCCCACTGTTACTTTATTACCACTTATAGTACCACTGTTACTTTATTGCCACTGATAGTACAACTGTTACTTTATTACCACTGATAGTCCCACTGTTACTTTATTACCACTGATAGTACCACTGTTACTTTATTACCACTGATAGTACCACTGTTACTTTATTACTACTGATAGTACCACTGTTACTTTATTACCACTGATAGTCCCACTGTTACTTTATTACTTCTGATAGTACCACTGTTACTTTATTACCACTGATAGTACCACTGTCACTATTACCACTGTCTCTTTATTACCACTGTTACTTTACTACCACTGATAGTACCACTGTTACTTTATTACCAATGATAGTACCACTGTTACTTTATTACTACTGATAGTACCACTGTTACTTTATTACCACTGATAGTCCCACTGTTACTTTATTACCACTGATAGTACCACTGTCACTTTATTACCACTGATAGTACCACTGTTACTTTATTACTACTGATAGTCCCACTGTTACTTTATTACCACTGATAGTCCCACTGTCACTTTATTACCACTGTTACTTTATTACCACTGATAGTCCCACTGTCACTTTATTACCACTGTAACTTTATTACCACTGATAGTACCACTGTTACTTTATTACCACTGATAGTCCCACTGTTACTTTATTACCACTTATAGTACCACTGTTACTTTATTGCCACTGATAGTACAACTGTTACTTTATTACCACTGATAGTCCCACTGTTACTTTATTACCACTGATAGTACCACTGTTACTTTATTACCACTGATAGTACCACTGTTACTTTATTACTACTGATAGTACCACTGTTACTTTATTTCCACTGATAGTCCCACTGTTACTTTATTACTTCTGATAGTACCACTGTTACTTTATTACCACTGATAGTACCACTGTCACTATTACCACTGTCTCTTTATTACCACTGTTACTTTATTACCACTGATAGTACCACTGTTACTTTATTACCAATGATAGTACCACTGTTACTTTATTACTACTGATAGTACCACTGTTACTTTATTACCACTGATAGTACCACTGTTACTTTATTACCACTGATAGTACAACTGTTACTTTATTACCACTGTCTCTTTATTACCACTGATAGTCCCACTGTTACTTTATTACTACTGATAGTACCACTGTTACTTTATTACTACTGACAGTACCACTGTTACTTTATTACCACTGATAGTACCACTGTCACTTTATTACCACTGTCTCTTTATTACCACTGATAGTCCCACTATTACTTTATTACCACTGATAGTACCACTGTTACTTTATTACCACTGATAGTACCACTGTTACTTTATTACCACTGATAGTACCACTGTTACTTTATTACTACTGATAGTACCACTGTTACTTTATTACCACTGATAGTACCACTGTTACTTTATTACTACTGATAGTACCACTGTTACTTTATTACCACTGATAGTACCACTGTTACTTTATTACCACTGATAGTACCACTGTTACTTTATTATCACTGATAGTACCACACTGTCTCTTTATTACCACTGATAGTACCACTGTCACTTTATTACCACTGTCTCTTTATTACCACTGATAGTACCACTGTCACTTTATTACCACTGATAGCACCACTGTTACTTTATTACCACTGATAGTACCACTGTTACTTTATTACCACTGAAAATACCACTGTTACTTTATTACCACTGATAGTACCACTGTTACTTTATTACCACTGATAGTCCCACTGTTACTTTATTGCCACTGATAGTACCACTATTACTTTATTACCACTGATAGTCCCACTGTTACTTTATTACCACTGATAGTACCACTGTTACTTTATTACCACTGATAGTCCCACTGTTACTTTATTACCACTGATAGTACCACTGTTACTTTATTACCACTGATAGTCCCACTGTTACTTTATTACCACTGATAGTACCACTATTACTTTATTACCACTGATAGTTCCACTGTTACTTTATTACCACTGATAGTCCCACTGTTACTTTATTGCCACTGATAGTACCACTGTTACTTTATTGCCACTGATAGTACCACTGTTACTTTATTGCCACTGATAGTACCAGTGACGGTGTTACCTGGAGTTTACCTGGAGAGGGTTTCGGGGGTCAATGCCCGCACGGCTCTGTCTGAGACCAGGCCTCATGGTGGATCAGGGTCTGATCGACCAGGCTGTTACTGCTGGCCGCACGTAAACCGATATACGAACCACAACCCGGCTGGCTGATCAGGTACTGACTTTAGGTGCCTGTCCAGTGCCTTCTTGTAGACAGTCAGGGGTCTATTGGTAATCTTTCTTATGTATGCTGGGAGGCAGTTGAACAGTCTTGGGCCCCTGACACTTATTGTGTTGTCTCTCAGTGTACTCGTGGCGCCCCTGCTTTTCATTGGGGGAATGTTGCATCTCCTGCCAAGTTTTTGCTTTCGAGTGATTTTCGTGTGCAAATTTGGTACTAATCCCTCTAAGATTTTCAAAGTGTATATTATCATGTATCTTTCTCGCCTGTGTTCCAGGGAATACAAATCGATTGACTTTAACCATTCCCAGTAATTTCGGTGCTTTATCGTACTTATGTTTTCTGTGAAAATTCTCTGTATATTCTTCAGATCAGCAATTTCACCTGCCTTGAAAGGGGCCGTTAGTGTACAGCAGTATTCCAGCCTAGAGAGAACAAGCGACCTGAAGAGTGTCATCATGGGCTTGGCATCCCTAGTTTTGAAGGTTCTCATTATCCATCCTGTCATTTTCCTAGCAGATGCACCAGTATTACAACCTAGGATTTCAAAGGCCTGTTATCCCAGGTGTAATGGGAGCAAAAGAAACACAGCAGAAAAAAGTTTAGACTTATATTATCCTTCACCAATTTAGAACAGCAATATGTACACTATGTACAGTAATAAGTATAGTGCACGTCACGGTAAGCAAGGCAGAAATAGAAGCCACAAGATAGCAGACCGTGCTTCAACCAGCTCTAGAATGGGAATGACAAGGGCAGACAGGAGAGCGGTATCCACATAACCTCTGCGATTGCTAATCCCACCTTCTTATTGGCTAGAACCTGGTCACTAGTTGAACGATGGGGCCCCATCATCAACTCTTAGCAACCTGGTTCGCTGGTTGGGGGAGATAGCCTGTAAATGAGGGTGTGTACATGCGCCGAATAAAGGTTACGTACTCTTTGCATGCCACACCCCCACCCCCGAGAAGGCTCAGGATTAGGCTGCCACCTCCCAGTGGTAACCGTGCCGCCATGGCACAAAATAATGGGACCGCCTATCCTCTCCACCATCCAACTCTTAGATAGAGCTCAGCTTTCCTAGTGACCAAAGCCAAACCCTAAACTTAGAGTGAGACAGCAGTCAGATAGGCCAACATAGGTCCAAGATACAAGCGGACGGTAGCCCGTATCCCCTCACTAAAAAAAAACCCCACATCAGGGGATAAAAAAAAGAGCTTGAAAGGGGGTTACCACAAATACATCCTAACCTAAATAAAATATTAAACTAGACTCTTGACAAAGAGTCTGCCAACACATTTTCTTTGCCGGCAATATATTTAATTTTTATGCTGTAGGGCTGCAGCCTGAGTGTCCAACGCATAAGCCTTGTGTTGTGATTCTTCATGGCTTGGAGATAGACTAACGGGTTGTGATCACTGTAGACTGTGACCACCTGCGATGTCTGGCCCACATAAACATCGAAATGCTCCAAAGCCAGTACCAGCGCGAGGGCTTCTTTTTCAATGGTAGAGTAAGCTCTCTGATGTGGCTGGAACTTGGCTGAAAAGTATGCGATTGGCTGCAGCTCCTTGTTCCCGATTTGTAATAGTACCGCCCCAACCCCAGACTCACAAGCATCAACCTGTAATGAAAAAGGTTTGGAGAAGTCTGGAGACAGGAGAATGGGTGCAGAGCACAATAATCTTTTTGCTTTATTAAAAGCAGTGTTACAATCTGAAGTCCAAATAAAGGGAACTTTATGACTGGTAAGAGAGGTAAGAGGGGCTACAATATCTGAGAAATTCTTACAGAATCTTCTGTAAAATCCGATCATGCCTAGGAAACGTTGAAGAGATTTCCTATCATGAGGAACTGGATATTCTTTAATCGAAAGAACTTTAGCAAGTTTAGGTGCAACATTACCACTACCTACTTCATGGCCTAGAAAAGTGACAGTGGCCTGGCCAAAGGAAGATTTAGATAAATTAACTGTTAATTGGGAATTCTTAAAGGTCTCAAACAGAGCTTTAAGTCTAAGTAGGTGTTGATCCCAAGTATCAGACACCACAACAATATCATCTAGGTATGCTGCCGTGCCTTCAAGTCCTTTAATAGCCTGATGGATGAGTTTCTGGAATGAAGAGGGGGAATTTTTCATTCCGAAGGGGGTAACTGTATACTGATAATGACCTCCTGGAATTACGAAGGCAGAGATTTCCTTCGCCTTATCTGTCAAAGGTACCTGATAGTAACCTTTAAGGAGATCTAATTTGGACACAAAAGTAGCCTTACCCACAAAGTCAATTACGTCATCCAGACGAGGAAGAGGGTAAGCATCTGTAATTGTGACCTCGTTCACTTTACGGTAGTCTGTGCACATACGAAACCCTCCATCAGCCTTTTTTACTAGGATGCACGGTGAAGCCCATGGACTAGATGACTCCTCCACTAAACCATGTTCTAACAAGAAGTCTACTTCCTGCTGAAGTAGTCTTTGCTTTTCAGGATTAGCTCTGTAGGGGGAGAGTTTAATTGGTTTAGATTTTCCCACATCTACATCATGGTAACCTAACGTACATTTTTTCGGCACATCCGAAAAAATATTAGGATATGACTGTAGAAGCTCAGTTAAATTGGTTGCTTGTATTTCAGATAATCCAGCCATTAAAGGGCTAGGATCCTTGAGGAGGACAGAATTTGAAAGTTTAGTATTAATTTCAGAGATAGAGTGCAAAGAGTCAGAGTCGTCCTCAGAGGTAGAGGACAGAGTCATTACTGGGACTTTATCTGGTGTATGAAAGGCCTTGATTTGATTAATGTGGTAAGTTTTTGTTTTTGAGGTCTTATCAATGGGAGCTACCACATAATTTAAATCAGATAATCTACTTACTATCTGCATAGGTCCCGTAAATCTAGCTTTCAAGGTGTGGCCAGGTATAGGTTCCTGCACCAACACCTTGTCTCCTGGATGGAAGGAGCGGAATTGTGCACTTTTGTCATACCTCTGTTTCATCTTACTTTGAGCTGTCTTTAGGTTAACCTTTGCTAACTCACGTGCCACCTGCAACCTTGAAGACGGGTTGTAGAGTGCTGAGCTTACGTCTTCTCCCATCCATCCTTCTTTGAGCACCCGAAGAGGACCTCGTACATTGTGCCCAAAGATCAGCTCAAACGGACTATACCCTATAATGCTGTATGAACCAACGCTGCCCAGTGCTGTTCCGGCCACCTCAAGGCTCGAGCCTGATTTTCGAAGCTTTCGAAAAATTGCTCTGGTTCGGCCTCATTGAAGCGGGGAACAAGCTGTACTGCTTTTTGTAAACTGAAATCGTTTACAGAATGCGAAAACTGCCTCCTTTCTCTTTCCCTATCAAATTCTTCCCTTGCGAATGCTCTCTGTTCCCTAGTTTGCTCCAGCGTGATTTTTGCCAGCTCAAGTGCCAACGACGCTGATTCACCTCGAGACAACCCAGCTGCACTATACTGACCATTTTGCTCCGTAGGTGTATCATCTTCCTCATGCGAGAACATAAGAGTTTTTTCCCTAGCTCCCGTAGAGGGAGGAGTTTGATGTGCCATCTCTTCTTCAATAAGTATGTCAGCAATAAGTGAACGCAGTTGCGCAGCTGTAAGAGTGCGTTTATAGGGAATGCCAATGGAACGAGCAATTTGCCAACAACGCTGTAGGGACAATTTAGGTAGGTTATGCAAAGTATATGCCGACACCAGGCGTCTGACTCGTCTAGGTGGCATAAGTTATTCGCTATGCACAGTACGAATACCCCAACGTAACACGTTAATTTGCAGAACACGCTTAGCTATGCACAGTACGATTGCAGAATACGCATACAAGCAAAGCCGACTGCACACAAGATTGACCGTAGCGAAGCGAGCACACTGAACAAGCTAGTAGCGAGCTGTTGAACGATCACACAATAGCAAGGCTGATCATAAGCAACTGACACGCAAAATTTGTAAAGCGAAGCGAGACAGCAAGCTACACAATGTTCCTGCTACAAGCTTCACCCTAAGCTCAACCGTTTCTCTAAGTCCAGCTCCAGCTCTCGGACAGGCTACCCATATTACAACCTAGGATTTCAAAGGCCTGTTATCCCAGGTGTAATGGGAGCAAAAGAAACACAGCAGAAAAAAATTTAGACTTATATTATCCTTCACCAATTTAGAACAGCAATATGTACACTATGTACAGTAATAAGTATAGTGCACGTCACGGTAAGCAAGGCAGAAATAGAAGCCACAAGATAGCAGACCGTGCTTCAACCAGCTCTAGAATGGGAATGACAAGGGCAGACAGAAGAGCGGTATCCACATAACCTCTGCGATTGCTAATCCCACCTTCTTATTGGCTAGAACCTGGTCACTAGTTGAACGATGGGGCCCCATCACCAACTCTTAGCAACCTGGTTCGCTGGTTGGGGGAGATAGCCTGTAAATGAGGGTGTGTCCATGCGCCGAATAAAGGTTACGTACTCTTTGCATGCCACAACCAGATACATTGTTGTGGTCTTTGAAGGGGAGATCCTTTGACATTATCACTCCTAGGTCTTTCACATTAGTTTTCCGATCTGATACAGTTTTAATTTCCACAAGTTTTCCATATCGTAGTTGAAATTTCATTGAACTTCATTTTGTTTTCTGCGACCCATTTAAAAATTTGGTTGATGTCCGCCTGGAGTCTTGCAGTGTCTGCAATGGAAGACACTGTCATGCAGATTCGGGTGTCAACTGCAAAGGAAGACACGGTGCTGTGGCTGACATCCTTGTCTATGTCAGATATGAGGATGAGGAACAAGATGGGAGCGAGTACTGTGCCTTGTGGAACAGAGCTTTTCACCGTAGCTGCCTCGGACTTTACTCTCTTGACTACTACTCTTTGTGTTCTGTTAGTGAGGAAATTATAGATCCATCTACCAACTTTTCCTGTTATTCCTTTATCACGCATTTTGTGCTCTATTCCACCATGGTGACACTTGTCGAAGGCTTTTTCAAAGTCTGTGTATACTACATTTTCATATTTTTTTTTTATCCTCTAGAGCATCCAGGACCTTGTCATAGTGGTCCAGTAGTTGGGACAAACAGGGGCGACCTGCTCTAAAGCCATGTTGCCCTGGGTTGTTTAACTGATGAGTATCTAGATGGGTGGTGATCTTGCTTCCTAGAACACTTTCAAAGATTTTTATGTGGGATGTTAGTGCTATCGGTCTGTAGTTCTTTGCTACTGTTTTACCACCACCTTTGTGGAGTGGGGCTGTCTGCTGTCTTTAGTGACTGTGGGACGACTCCTGTGTCCATGCTCCCTCTCCATAGAATGCTGAAGGCACGTGACAGATGCTTATATAAGAATAAGAAAGAAGGAACACTGCGTCAGACCTACTGACCAATGCGAGGCAAGTCCAAGTCACCTCCCGGTTTAAACCAATCACCCATCTAGTCAGGTCAGGTCAGGTCACGGCATGAGACCTATTAGCACAAGCTAATCAGGTCCAACTCACACCCACTCTTGCATTTATTCAACCTATTTTTAAAACTACACAACGTGTTCTTGATGAGCACGGAGTTCCATGAGTCTGGGCCTGGGGCAGAGTGCATGGGCATGTCATATATAGTCTTTTCCAAATCTTGTGGTCTTATGATAATATCAGAGATTTTTTAATTGACCGAATTTTGAGTCTCGGTATAAAAAAAATTGCTTAGATTATCGACTCTTAATCTGGTTAATGGCTCACTAAACACTGAGTCAAATTGGGCCTTTAGTATCTCACTCATTTCTTTGCTGTCATCTGTGTAGGTTCCATCTTGTCTAAGCAGCGGCCCAATACTGGATGTTGTTTTCGCCTTAGATTTACCATAAGTAAAGAAGTAGTTGTTGTGATAGAAACACAGGCCTTATCTCTAGGCTTTATTGAACATAGAATCTTCATAGTACTTCTGCAACAACAAAATATAATGACTAGTACATCTAATAACTGCTTCTACAGGGATGGTGATGTCTTGCATATGTCAAGAGGAAAGTTATAACTACAGGCCGCATATTTAAACTCACCATGTAATCTGCATCACTGATATATGGATACAGTAGGAGAGAATCACACACCATGTGTTGGCGCCCATGACACACCAAACTGTTGTTGTTGTTAAGGGCCCCGAGAGGTGGTGCAGTATTATCCTGCTGCTGCTCCCCACAGGAGCTGTATCACTACAATCTCCCCCTTCTAAAATATCAGAGACAGTAATCTCCCAAACTGTTAGGTGGGCGACGTACACGTCCCGACCTTCGTAGCCTTTGAGCCTCTTCACCAGGTTCAATATTTTCCAGCGGGGTTTGACTAACTGCTGGAGCAGAATCCTCTATTTCCGTAGGGGTAGTCTCAAGGGGCTTTCCAGGAGAAAACGAAGCATCTTTCACATCTATTGGTGTATCTTGAGATTCCACACTAATGGGGATTTCAACTGGGGCTAAATGTCTTGTAGATACTGTAGTCTCTTCACCATTTTGGTAGCGAATGTGGGCGTAATGTGGATTAGCTGCAGGAGCTCTACCTCTTCCACTAAAGGATCCGTCTTGTTCATCCTACGGTGACTTCAAGAGAACGGGTCCAGGATGACATAACCAAGTGGGCACGGAGGCTCCCGTAGAGGAACGACGTGAATAGTTGAGGAGTCTTTCATGAGGGGTTGCATTAGTAGCTGTGCACAGCAATGATCTAATAGAGTGAAGAGCATCAGGTAGGACAGTTTGCCAGTGTTCAACAGGTAGATTGCGCGACTTCAATGCCATTGTAACTGCCTTCCATATAGTACCATTGAACTGCCCCACTTGACCATTACCTTGAGGGTTGTAGCTTGTTGTTCTGCTGCAGGCAATACCTTTGCTAGCCAAAAACTCCTGAAGTTCGTTACTCATGAACGAGGATCCCCTGTCTGAATGGATATAAGCTGGCATACCAAAAAATAGAGAACAACTGTGAAAGACAACTAATAACAGTTGAAGCAGTCATATTTGCACAGGGGAACACAAAGGGAAACCTTGAATATTCATCTACTATGTTAAGGAAATACCTATTCTGATTTGTGCTTGGTAGAGGTCCTTTGAAATCTATATTCAGTCTCTCGAAAGGCTGGGTGGATTTTATGAGATGAGTCTTCTCTGGCTGATGAAAGTTTGGCTTGCACTCTGCACATACTCTGCATGCTCTGATCACTTGTCGCACATCTTCCACTGAGTACGCAATGTTCTTTGATTTGACAAAATGGTACAGGCGTGTAACTCCTGGGTGACACAAAGCCTTGTGGAGAGCTGAGAGTGATTGCAAATCATGACATGCTGCTCCACAGTGGGACCTAGAGAATGCATCAGGTGAGATGTTCTCTTGACCCGGTCGGTACAGAATATCAAAGTCATAACACGATAGTTCCATCCTCCAGCGTAACATCTTGTCATTCTTTATCCTACTTTTGTGCTTCTTGTCGAACATATACATCACAGACCGTTGGTCAGTCCTTATGGTGAAATGTCTACCAGTTAAATAATGCCTCCAGTGGCGAACTGCTTCTATAATGGCCTGGGCTTCCTTTTCTACAGCAGCATAACATTTCTCTGATCCTTGAAAAGTTCTCGAAAAGAAGGCTACTGGTCGTCCTGCCTGAGATAAGACTGCAGCAATGGCAATGTCAGATGCATCCGTTTCCACTTCGAATGGTAGGGACTCATCAATGGCTTGAACTACTGAGTTTTCAATGTCCTGTTTGAGAGTATAGAAAGCGGCTTCTGCTTCCTTTGTCACAGGAAATGCGGTAGCACTCAATGGGCGGACTTTACTTGAATAGTTGTAGATCCATTGTGAGTAATAAGCAAAGAGACCAAGAGTTCTTCGGAGTGACTTTTTGTCTTGAGGCATTGGAAGTTCCCATAGAGGTCGTAGTCGTTCAGGGTCTGGGAATATTGAACCTCCTTCCACTACATAACCAAGGATGCTAAGCCTTTTAGTTGAAAAAGTGCACTTTTCCTCATTGTAACTGATATTTTTCTTCTTGGCGGCTTCCAAAAACTTATCAAGGTTTGCATCATGTTCCTCCTGGGTCTTGCCACAAATGGTAACATTATCTAAATACGCATAAGTTCCCATGAGTTGCTCTTCCTGAATGAGTGAATCCATAATTCGTTGGAAGCAGGCTACCCCATTGGTGACTCCAAAAGGGACTCTGGTAAACTGATACAGGCCATCACTAGACTGAAATGCTGTGTATGGTTTATCTTCATTCCTTATAGGGACTTGATGATAGGCACTCTGTAGATCAATTGTGCTAAACACATAGTACTGAGCAATTTTGTTCACTGTATCATCAATTCGAGGT
Source organism: Cherax quadricarinatus (assembly GCF_038502225.1). Classification (NCBI taxonomy): domain Eukaryota; kingdom Metazoa; phylum Arthropoda; class Malacostraca; order Decapoda; family Parastacidae; genus Cherax; species Cherax quadricarinatus. The sequence goes on from NC_091379.1 coordinate 17,324,439, forward strand.
AGAGGGTACCCATCAAGAAGTGTAAATTTGTTGTCTCAGAGTAATCGATAGCCAGTCTCCGTTTCCTATAATCATCTTTAACAACAACAACCTGTGCACGCCAAGGGGAATTACTTGGTTCTATAATACCCTCCTTCAGCAGCCTCTGAGTTTCTTTCTCAATGAACATCCGATCCTCATAAGAATAGCGGCGTGACTTAGCTGATATAGGATGGCAATCCGAGGTAAGATTTGCAAACAGCTTTGGTGGGTCTACCCTTAAAGTGCTAAGTCCACAGACAACAAGAGGAGGCAGTTCACCTCCATATGTTAAGGTGACACTATCATGCAGCTTCTGAAAGTCCTGACCAAGGATAACATCAGAGCACAGTTGTGGCAGAATAGCTAAATGTACATCTTGATAATCCTTTCCATTAACTCTGAGATTTACCTTACAAAACCCTAAGGTCTGAATATAGAGAGATGTTGATGCCATGGAAACGGTACCTGATGAGTGATGTAGAGTCAAGGAGTGGCGTTTAACTAAGTCAAGGTTGATGAAACTCTCTGGGCTGCCACTATCAATAAGACCATCTACTTCTGTTCCTTTGATGAATACTTTCACAACTGCCTTTGACAGTGAATTTGGAGTAGCCGCAGAAGTCACTGTTGCTAGGGTCGCATGATCACTGGAATGTGTGGAGGCACTAGCTCTTGTTGATGCATTAGCACGACATACTTTAGCAAAGTGACCTTTCTTGTGGCATTTATGGCACATTGCTTCACGAGCAGGACACTTTGGACGTGGATGTCTTGAAAAACCACAAAAGAAACACACCGTACCTGCTGCTGCTGTCACTGAGGCAGGTTCCACAGTAACTTCATTGCAAGAGTCTTGGTCAGGAATTGCAGCACTTACAACTCGAGAAGGCTGAGTGGTACTGTATACTTCAGAATTCTTCTGGGCTGAATCTAGAGCTCTTGCCTGGTCAAAGGCAGCGGCTAAGTCGAGAGTTTTATTCTCCAATAAACGCTGCCTTATTATTGGTGATTGCAGGCCACTGATAAAAGCATCCCTGATAGACTCTTCACAATACTGAGCAGCTGTCACTGCTTGGAAGTGACAGTCCTTACCTAAAATTTTCAGTGCTTGAAAGTATTCCTCTAAGGACTCATCAATCTGCTGGCGGCGAGTTGCAAGGCGATAGCGTGCAAAGATTTCATTTGTAGGTTTAATATACTGAGACTTGAGGGTTTTGATAGCATCTTCGTAGGTATTACACTCAGAAATAGCCTCATATATCTTAGGTGACACAAAATTGATAAGCAGACTTAGTTTATCTAGATCTTTTTTAGGAAGGGCTCCCAAGAAGTTTTCGAAAGTCTTAAACCAGTGCTTCCATTTCTGAGCAGCCGTTGATAAGCTGGGGTCACAGTCTAGCCTCTCAGGTTTCAGTAAACGCTCCATGTTGTGATGTAGTCTAGCGCAGGATCACCACCAGGTAGCCCAGGATTCTATGTTCAATAAATTGTTGTGATAGAAACACAGGCCTTATCTCTAGGCTTTATTGAACATAGAATCTTCATAGTATTTCTGCAACAAAATATAATGACTAGTACATCTAATAACTGCTTCTACAGGGATGGTGATGTCTTGCATATGTCAAGAGGAAAGTTATAACTACAGGCCGCATATTTAAACTCACCATGTAATCTGCATCACTAATATATGGATATAAGAGAAGAGTATAACACACCATGTGTTGGCGCCCATGACACACACCAAACTGTTGTTGTTGTTAAGGGCCCCGAGAGGTGGTGCAGTATTATCCTGCTGCTGCTCCCCACAGGAGCAGTATCACTACAGTAATTTTGATTTCTTTCAATTTCATTTATGGCTTTAAGTTTTTCCTGAGTTTCTTGTCTCCTGTAAGCTTAAGTTCGATATTTGCTATTTCTCTGGCCAGTGCTTCCTTCCGTATTTCACATATATTGGCCCCTCTCAGCAGTTCTGTGATTCTTTTCCTTCGCCTGTATAGGGAGTCTCTCTCTCTCTTCCTAGTTTACATCTTCTCTTTCTTTTTCTCAATGGAATGTGCCTTGAGCAGACCTCAAGTGCCACAGGGTTAATTCTTTCTAGGCAAAAGTTCGGATCCATGTTGTTTAGAATATCTTCCCAGCTTGTTTAATTTAGGACATGGTTGACTTGTTCCCATTGTATGTTTTTGTTATTGAAATTTTGTGACGACACCCTCATGACTGCTCACATTTTGCTGGTCAGGAGCCTTGTACATACATGTCTGTACCTCTATTATGTTGTGATCTGAGTGTATTGTCTTTGATACAGTTATATTACGTATCAGATCATCATTGTTAGTGAAGATGAGGTCCAGCATATTTTCTAGTCTTGTAGGCTCTACTATTTGCTGGTTTAAAGTGAATTTGGTGCAGAGATTTAATAGTTCGTGTCTGTGTGAGTTTTCATCTGAGCTGCCTCCCGGGGTGATCTCTGCTAAAACATTGCTAAACTCCTCCATTTTAGGTGTCTCAGGTTGAAATCTCCTAGTAGTAAGATGTTTGGGGCAGGAGTTGGGAGATTTTCCAGACAGTGGTCAATTTTCTCAAGCTGCTCCTGGAATTGCTGGGAAGTTGCATCTGGAGACTTGTATACTACCACAATGACAAGGTTTTGGTTTTCGATCTTTACCGCCAAAACTTCACCTACATCATTTGAGGTGTTTAGTAGTTCTGTGCAAATGAGCGACTCTGTGACATACAGACCAACCATCCCCCTCGTGTTGCCTGTTCATTCTGTCGAATTTGAATAAGTTTAACCCTGGGATCCATATTTCGTTGTCAAAGTGATGTTTTATGTGGGTCTCTGTGAATGCTGCAAACATTGCATTTGACTCCTTGACCAGTTCACTGACGAAATGTATTTTGTTGTTTGTTGATGCTTTAGACCCTGTAAGTTTGCGAAGATGAATGTTGCTGTATTGATGATATGTAGGGGATTATTATTATAATCAAGGGGGAAGCGCTAAACCCGGAGGATTATACAGCGCCTGGGGGAGGGATGTGGAAGGCATTCAGGCTTAATTCGGGGAACTGGAGCACAGATCCAATTCCCTAAATCAAGAGCCCCTCACCAACATCAAGGATTATTATTATAATCAAGGGGGAAGCGCTAAACCCGGAGGATTATACAGCGCCTGGGGGGGGGATGTGGAAGGCATTCAGGCTTAATTTGGGGAACTGGAGCACAGATCCAATTCCCTAAATCAAGAGCCCCTCACCAACATCAAGGAACCTTCCTTGAGGGGCCAACATCAAGGAACCTTCCTTGAGGGGATATGTAAGGGAGCTTTGTTTGCTGGCATTAGTGACTACTACCAGATTAGTTACTTTATTATCAGACAATGAGAGTTCCACTGACTGTGTTAGTTTATTAACAGACAGTGACAGCAGTGATAGCAATGATAGCAGTGATAGTGGCAGCAGTGACAGAGACAGCAGTGACAGTGATAATGACAGCAGTAGCAGTGATATCAGTAACAGGGACAGCAGTGATAACGGTAACAGGGATAGAAATGACTGACAGCAGTGATATCAGCAACAGGGACATCAATGACAGGGAAAGCAATGACTGACAGCATTGATATCAGCAACAGGGACAGCAATGACAGGGAAAGCAATGACTGTGACAGCATTGATATCAGCAACAGGGACAGCAATGACAGGGAAAGCAATGACTGTGACAGCAGTGACAGTGACAGAACTCTCCACACACTGCAGTATGCTAGGGAGACGCTTTCTATGTACAAACAATGTTTTGTTAGCCAGAAATAAGTCAACTGGAAGGAAGGAAGGAAGGAAGGAAGAAATTAGGAGTTTTGATGCTGGCGAAGAGATTTTGATCTAATGAAGTGGAACTTCTCTCCTTTTCATATTTGAGAGGCGCTATTCATCCCCTGTGAGTCTAGGACCGCATCGTGGTTAACAGTTGTAGCAGAAGTTGTAGTAGTAATAGTGTTTATAGGCTATACTATTATAACTAGGTTTAGCAAGGTCAGTGGTAGACACTGTGGGTCAGGTCAGTGGTGGACACTGTGGGTCAGGTCAGTGGTGGACACTGTGGGTCAGGTCAGTGGTGGACACTGTGGGTCAGGTCAGTGGTAGACACTGTGGGTCAGGTCAGTGGTGGACACTGTGGGTCAGGTCAGTGGTAGACACTGTGGGTCAGGTCAGTGGTAGACACTGTGGGTCAAGTCAGTGGTAGACATTGTGGGTCAGGTCAGTGGTAGACACTGTGGGTCAGGTCAGTGGTGGACACTGTGGGTCAGGTCAGTGGTAGACACTGTGGGTCAGGTCAGTGGTAGACACTGTGGGTCAGGTCAGTGGTAGACACTGTGGGTCAGGTCAGTGGTAGACACTGTGGGTCAGGTCAGTGGTAGACACTGTGGGTCAAGTCAGTGGTAGACACTGTGGGTCAGGTCAGTGGTAGACACTGTGGGTCAGGTCAGTGGTAGACACTGTGGGTCAGGTCAGTGGTAGACACTGTGGGTCAGGTCAGTGGGTTACTGGGGTCCTTAATATTTGTTGTTCTCGTAACATTGACTCAACATAGTTCATGGTAATGGGAGAAAAGTGAAGACAGGATAATACTGAAACATAAAACTTCAGAGTTAAGAGACTGAGGATCCTGGCAGCAGAGATCTTAAAGATACTAAGAAACAAGAACACTTTTCTTTATCTTTATTTCTACAAGTACATAATACAACGTCTACAGACCATAGTTGACACCAATATAGAAAGCCCCTGGTTAAGAAGGGCATTTCCTGCAACTTTCAACTTAGACACCTAAAATGGAGGAGTGCAGTACATAATGTGTAAGCAGAGATCACCCCGGGAGGAAGCTCAGATGAAAATTCACACACACACGAGCTGTTACATCTCTGCAACAAAATCATCCAGCAAATAGTGGAGCCAATAAGACTGGAAAATACACTTGACCTCAATTCACTAATAATGATGATCTGGTACGAAATATAACAGTATCAAAGACAATACATTCAGATCACAACATAAGAGATATGTATTATCAGGTCTCCTGACCAGCAAAATGTGATCAGTTATGAGGATGCCTTCACCAAATTCAATTTTAATAACAAAAACATACAATGGGAACAAGTCAACCATGTCCTAAGTGAAACAAGCTGAGAAGATATCTTAAACAACACGAATCCGAAGCTTTGCCAAGAAAGACTTAGCCCTGTGGCACTTGAGGTATGCTCAAGGCACATTTCCCTAATATAAAGAAGAGAAGAGGTAAACTAGAAAGAGAGAGATGCTCAATCGACAAGCAAAGATGAAAAATCACAGAGCTGCTGAGAGGAGCCAATATATCTGAAATAGGGAAGGAGGCACTGGTCAGGGAATTAGAAAATATCGAACTAAAGCTTAAGGAATCTTACAGGAGACAAGAAACACGGGGAGAACTTAAAGTCATAAATGAAATTAAAAAATATATACCTGTAGTATACCTGGAGAGGGTTTCAGGGGACAAATATAGGGCAAAAACAACATCTAGTATTGGACCCCTGGTTAGACGAGATGGAACGTACACAGATGACAACAAAGAAATGAGCGAGATACTGAAGTCCCAATATGACTCAGCATTTAGTAAGCTGTTAATCAGGCTAAGGGTCGACAATCTAAATAACTTTTTTATGACCGAGACTCAATATTTGGTTAATTCAAGAATTTCTGATATAATCTAAAACTATAAGACTGAAAAATCGATAAATGACATGACTCTGCCCCAGGCCTGACTCGTGCAACACCTTGATCATCAAGAACTGCAAGAAGCCCCTATCATGTGCCTTCAGCATTCTATGGAGAGGGAGCATGGACACAGGGGTCATTCCATCCACACTAAAAACAACAGACATAGCCCCACTCCACAAAGGGGGAAGTAAAGCAATAGCAAAAACTACAGACCGATAGCATTAACATCCCATATCATAAAAATCTTTGAAAGTGTTTTAAGAAGCAAGATCACCACAGATCTAGATACCCATCATTATTATTATTATAATCAAAAAGAAGCGCTAAGCCACAGGGACTATACAGCATAGATACCCATCAGTTACACAGCCCAGGGTAACATGGGTTTAAAGCAGGTCTCTCCTGCCTGTCCCAACTACTGGACCACTACGACAAGGCCCTAGATGCTCTAGAAGACAAACAAAATGCAGATGTAGTATACACAGACTTTGCAAAAGCCTTTGACAAGTGTGACTATGGTGTAATAGCGCACAAAATGTATGATAAAGGAATAATAGGAAAAGTTGGTAGATGGATCTATAACTTCTTAACAAATAGAACACAAATAGTAATAGTAAACAGAGTAAAGTCTGAGGCGGCTACAAGGAAAAGCTCTGTTCCACGAAATGCAGTACTCTCTACCATCCTTTGCCTCCTGATATCTGACATACACAGAGATGTGAGCCACAGCACCGTGTCTTCCTTTGCGGATGACACCAGAATTTGCATGACAGTGTCATCCACCGAGGACACTGCAAATCATCAAGAGGACATCAACCAAATCTTTAAATGGGGGTCAGAAAACAATATGAAGTAAAATGAAGCGAAATTTCAATAACTCCCATATGGAAAACTCGAGGACATAAAAATTGTATCACAGTATATAACATATTCCAACCACTCAATAGAGCGAAAAACAAATGTGAAAGACCTGGGAGTGATAATGTCAGAGAATCTCACTTTCAAAGACCACAACAATGTCTACCACATGTGCTAGAAAAATGATAGGCTGGATAATGAGAACCTTCAAAACTAGGGACGCCAAGTCCATGATGATTCTCTTCAAATTGCTTGTTCTCTCTAATGTACATTGCTGTACATTAACGGCCCCTTTCAAGGCAGGTGACACTGCAGACCTAGAGAATATAGAGAACTTTCACTCCATAAGTACAATAAAGCACCTCAATTACTGGGAATGGTTTAAAGTCCCTTGACCTGTACACCTTGGAACACAGGCGAGAAAGAAACATGATAATATACACTTGGAAAATCCTAGAGGGGCTAGTCGCAAATCTACATAAGGAAATCACTCCCTAGGAAAGCAAAAACTTGGCAGGAGATGCAACATTCCCCCAATGAAAAGCAGGGGCGCCACGAGTAAACTGAGAGACAACACAATAAGTGTCCGGGGCCCAAGACTGTTCAACTGCCTCCCCGCATACATAAGGGGGATTACCAATAGACCCCTGGCTGTCTTCAAGAAGGCACTTGACAGGCACCTAAAGTCAGCACCTGACCAGCAGGGCTGTGGTTCGTACGTTGGTTTTCGTGCGGCCAGCAGTAACAACCTGGTTGATCAGACCTTGATCCACCACGAGGCCAAGTCATGGACCGGACCGCGGGGGCGTTGACCCCCGGAATACCCTCCAGGTATACTTAGCTCCCCAGGGTGCGACCCTCACTAGTCAGCTAACACTTAAGTACCTCCCTGCTACTAGAAGAACATTGGCAGCAGATGTCTTAAGGAAATACTCCCAATGCTTCCACCTATGCCGGGGATCGAGCCATGGACTTCATTGTGTTAGCCGAGTGCTCTACCAACCGAGGAAGAGAGGAAAAAAGTAACGGAACTGCAAGTCACTGTGCAGGTATTGGCTTAAGGGAAGACGGAAAACAGGTGCCAGTCTACTGCAAGACTTTACATTATTATTATAATCAAGGGGAAGCGCTAAACCCGTAGGATTATACAGCGCCGGGGGGGGGGGATGTGGAAGGCATTCAGGCTTAATTCGGGGAACTGGAGCACAGATCCAATTCCCTAAATCAAGAGCCCCTCACCAACTTCAAGGAACCTTCCGTGAGGGGACAAGACTTTACAAGACTTTACTGCAAGTCTTCACACACTGGTAAGTACATTTGCTTTTCTTATTATGCTTATCTTAAGAAAAATAAATACTGTTACTTTCTCTGTTTACCTCAGTTTCTGCACATAGAAATACGATCCCTTGGCCTGGCTAGCAAAGTTTTCGCTTCACACAAGGAGGGCCCGGGCTCAATTCCTGGCGGGTGGAAACATTTCGACGTGTTTCCTTACACCTGTTGTCCTGTTCACCTAGCACCAAATAGGTACCTGGGTGTTAGTCAACTGGTGTGGGTGACATCCTGGGGGACAAGATGACGCAATGACTTTCTTGGGTTATCCTGGGCGGCTAACCCTCCGAGGTTAAAAATCCCAACGAAATCTTACCTTACCCTTCAGAGCTAATCCTCTCCCCCAGCCACTAGGACTTGAGACTCTTTCCACTCTGACAAACACTCCCTACTGTTTGTCCTGGTAAGATAAGATAAGATTTCGTTGGGATTTTTAACCACGGAGGGTTAGCCACCCAGGCTAACCCAAGAAAGTCAGTGCATCATCGAGGACTGTCTTAACTTATTTCCATTGTGGTCCTCAATCTTGTCCCCCAGGATGCCACCCACACCAGCCGACTAACACCCAGGTACCTATTTGCTGCTAGGTGAACAGGACAACAGGTGTAAGGAAACACGTCGAAATGTTTCTACCCGCCAGGAATCGAACCCGGGACCTCTGTGTGTGAAGCGGGAGCTTTAGCCACCAGGCCACACTCCTAAGCTCCTAAGCTTTACCTCTCCATTCTATCCGATAGATTAAATCTATCAAATCCTTAATAACGTCCTCCTTCCTGGAGATAAACTTGCACTTCGACAATCTAATAAATTCTCTAGTACAACAGTTTAGTCTTCTGTCTATGATTCTAGTGTTTACATTATATATTGCTCCATGTATAACTTTCCCAGTAAGAATCTCAGTCTGTGTTTGTGTCAGTACATCAGGTCTGACTTTCTCAATATGTCTTCGTAACTTAACTTACAAAACCCGTAAGTTGATAAGACATGTGCAACATTTCGATGTCTTTATTGTGGAAATGTTTTGCCAGCCAGTGTCTTCTTTTTTATATATATATATATATATATATATATATATATATATATATATATATATATATATATATATATATATATATATATATATATAAAAGAAGACACTGGCTGGCAAAACATATATATATATACAGTGGACCCCCGCATACCGTTGGCATCACATAACGTTTAATCCGCATACCGCTCGATTTAATCGCAAAAATTTTCCCTCGCATACCGCTTAAAAACCCGCTCACCGCTGTTCGTCCGAGACGCGTCCAATGTGCGCCCTCAGCCAGCCTCACATGTGCCGCCCGTGCCATTGTTTACCAGCCAGCCTCCGCGGTAACATCCAAGCATACAATCGGAACATTTCGTATTATTACATTGTTTTTGGTGATTTTCTCTGGAAAATAAGTGACCATGGGCCCCAAGAAAGCTTCTAGTGCCAACCCTACAGCAATAAGGGTGAGAATTCCAATAGAGATGAAGAAAGAGATCATTGATAAGTATGAAAGTGGAGTGCGTATCGCCGACCTGGCCAGGTTGTACAAGAAACCCCAATCAACCATCGCTACTATTGTGGGCACCAGAAAGGCAATCAAGGAAGCTGTTCTTGCCAAAGGTTTAACTGTGTTTTCGAAACAAAGATCGCAAGTGATGGAAGATGTTGAGAGACTCTTATTGGTGTGGATAAATGAAAAACAGCTAACAGGAGATAGCGTCTCTCAAGCGATCATAAGCGAAAAGGCTAGGAAGTTGCATGAGGATTTAATTAAAAAAATGCCTGCAACTAGTGCTGATGTGAGTGAATTTAAGGCCAGCAAAGGTTGGTTTGAGAGATTTAAGAAGCGTAGTGGCATACATAGTGTGATAAGGCATGGTGAGGCTGCCAGTTCGGACCACAAAGCGGCTGAAAAATATGTGCATGAATTCAAGGAGTACATAGAGGCTGAAGGACTGAAACCTGAACAAGTGTTTAATTGTGATGAAACAGGCCTGTTTTGGAAGAAAATGCCAAGCAGGACCTACATTACTCAGGAGGAAAAGGCACTCCCAGGACATAAGCCTATGAAAGACAGGCTTACTTTGTTGATGTGTTCCAATGCTACTGGTGATTGCAAAGTAAAAGCCTTTATTAGTGTATCACTCTGAAACTCCCAGAGCGTTCAGGCAAAAGAATGTCCTCAAGGAGAATTTGTGTGTGCTGTGAAGGGCAAACAGTAAGGCATGGGTCACTAGGGACTTTTTCTATGACTGGTTACACCATGCATTTGCCCCCAATGTGAAAGATTACCTAACTGAAAAGAAATTAGAACTTAAGTGCCTCCTGGTGTTAGACAATGCCCCTGGTCATCCTACAGACGTGGCAGAGCGACTTTATGGGGACACGAAATTCATTAACATCAAGTTTTTGCCTCCTAATACCACTCCTCTCCTGCAGCCCATGGACCAGCAGGTTATTGCAAACTTCAAAAAACTGTACACAAAAGCTCTGTTTGAAAGGTGCTTTGTAGTGACCTCAGAAACTCAACTGACTCTAAGAGAGTTTTGGAGAGAGCATTTTAATATCCTCAATTGTGTAAACCTTATAGGTAAGGCTTGGGAGGGAGTGACTTCTAAGAAGACCTTGAACTCTGCTTGGAAGAAACTGTGGCCAGAATGTGTAGACAAAAGGGATTTTGAAGGGTTTGAGGCTAACCCTGAGAGGATTATGCCAGTTGAGGAATCCATTGTGGCATTGGGAAAGTCCTTGGGGTTGGAGGTTAGTGGGGAGGATGTGGAAGAGTTGGTGGAGGAGGACAATGAAGAACTAACCACTGATGAGCTGATAGATCAACTTCAACAGCAAGAGGCCACACCTGAGGAAACTGGTTCAGAGGAGGGGAGAGAGAAATTGAAGAAGTTGCCTACTACAAAGATTAAGGAAATCTGTGCAAAGTGGCTTGAAGTGCAAACCTTCATGGATGAAAATCACCCTCACACAGCTATTGCAAGCCGTGCTGGTGATTATTACACTGACAATGTTGTGAAACACTTTAGGGAAGTCATAAAGGAACGAGAGGTACAGGATACTATGGACAGATATGTTGTGCGAAAGAAGTCCAGTGACTCTGAAGCTGGTCCTAGTGGCATTAAAAGAAGAAGGGAAGTAACCCCAGAAAAGGACTCGACACCTCAAGTCTTAATGGAAGGGGATTCCCCTTCTAAACACTAAGACTCTCTCCTCCTCCCATCCCATCAATCATCACCAGATCTTCAATAAAAGTAAGTGTCATGTAAGTGTGCATGCCTTTTTCAGTTTGTGTGTATTAAAATTAACATTTCATGTGGTAATTTTTTTTTTTTTCATACTTTTGGGTGTCTTGCACGGATTAATTTGATTTCCATTATTTCTTATGGGGAAAATTCATTCGCATACCGATCATTTCGCATAACAATGAGCCCTCTTGCACGGATTAAAATCGCTATGCAGGGGTCCACTGGATTTCAATGCTAAAGTGGGTAAAAATGTTATGGAGGGAGTAGTAGGTAAATTTGGGGTGCCAGGGGTAAATGTAAATGGGGAGCCTTTAATTGAGCTATGTGTAGAAAGAAATTTGGTAATAAGTAATACATATTTTATGAAAAAGAGGATAAATAAATATACAAGGTATGATGTAGCACGTAATGAAAGTAGTTTATTAGATTATGTATTGGTGGATAAAAGGTTGATGGGTAGGCTCCAGGATGTACATGTTTATAGAGGGGCAACTGATATATCGGATCATTATTTAGTTGTAGCTACAGTTAGAGTAAGAGGTAGATGGGAAAAGAGGAAGGTGGCAACAACAAGTAAGAGGGAGGTGAAAGTGTATAAACTAAGGGAGGAGGAAGTTCGGGCGAGATATAAGCGACTATTGGCAGAAAGGTGGGATAGTGCAAAGATGAGTAATGGGGGGGTTGAAGAGGGTTGGAATAGTTTTAAAAATGCAGTATTAGAATGTGGGGCAGAAGTTTGTGGTTATAGGAGGGTGGGTGCAGGAGGAAAGAGGAGTGATTGGTGGAATGATGAAGTAAAGGGTGTGATAAAAGAGAAAAAGGTAGCTTATGAGAGGTTTTTACAAAGCAGAAGTGTTATAAGAAGAGCAGAATATATGGAGAGTAAAAGAAAGGTAAAGAGAGTGGTGAGAGAGTGCAAAAGGAGAGCAGATGATAGAGTGGGAGAGGCACTGTCAAGAAATTTTAATGAAAATAAGAAAAAATTTTGGAGTGAGTTAAACAAGTTAAGAAAGCCAAGGGAAAATATGGATTTGTCAGTTAAAAACAGAGTAGGGGAGTTAGTAGATGGGGAGATGGAGGTATTAGGTAGATGGCGAGAATATTTTGAGGAACTTTTAAATGTTAAGGAAGAAACAGAGGCAGTAATTTCATGCACTGGTCAGGGAGGTATACCATCTTTTAGGAGTGAAGAAGAGCAGAATGTAAGTGTGGGGGAGGTACGTGAGGCATTACGTAAAATGAAAGGGGGTAAAGCAGCTGGTACTGATGGGATCATGACAGAAATGTTAAAAGCAGGGGGGGATATAGTGTTGGAGTGGTTGGTACTTTTGTTCAATAAATGTATGAAAGAGGGGAAGGTACCTAGGGATTGGCGGAGAGCATGTATAGTCCCTTTATATAAAGGGAAAGGGGACAAAAGAGACTGTAAAAATTATAGAGGAATAAGCTTACTGAGTATACCAGGAAAAGTGTACGGTAGGGTTATAATTGAAAGAATTAGAGGTAAGACAGAATGTAGGATTGCGGATGAGCAAGGAGGTTTCAGAGTGGGTAGGGGATGTGTAGATCAAGTGTTTACATTGAAGCATATATGTGAACAGTATTTAGATAAAGGTAGGGAAGTTTTTATTGCATTTATGGATTTAGAAAAGGCATATGATAGAGTGGATAGAGGAGCAATGTGGCAGATGTTGCAAGTATATGGAATAGGTGGTAAGTTATTAAATGCTGTAAAGAGTTTTTATGAAGATAGTGAGGCTCAGGTTAGGGTGTGTAGAAGAGAGGGAGACTATTTCCCGGTAAAAGTAGGTCTTAGACAGGGATGTGTAATGTCACCATGGTTGTTTAATATATTTATAGATGGGGTTGTTAAGGAAGTAAATGCTAGGGTGTTTGGGAGAGGGGTGGGATTAAATTATGGGGAATCAAATTCAAAATGGGAATTGACACAGTTACTTTTTGCTGATGATACTGTGCTTATGGGAGATTCTAAAGAAAAATTGCAAAGGTTAGTGGATGAGTTTGGGAATGTGTGTAAAGGTAGAAAGTTGAAAGTGAACATAGAAAAGAGTAAGGTGATGAGGGTGTCAAATGATTTAGATAAAGAAAAATTGGATATCAAATTGGGGAGGAGGAGTATGGAAGAAGTGAATGTTTTCAGATACTTGGGAGTTGACGTGTCGGCGGATGGATTTATGAAGGATGAGGTTAATCATAGAATTGATGAGGGAAAAAAGGTGAGTGGTGCGTTGAGGTATATGTGGAGTCAAAAAACGTTATCTATGGAGGCAAAGAAGGGAATGTATGAAAGTATAGTAGTACCAACACTCTTATATGGGTGTGAAGCTTGGGTGGTAAATGCAGCAGCGAGGAGACGGTTGGAGGCAGTGGAGATGTCCTGTTTAAGGGCAATGTGTGGTGTAAATATTATGCAGAAAATTCGGAGTGTGGAAATTAGGAGAAGGTGTGGAGTTAATAAAAGTATTAGTCAGAGGGCAGAAGAGGGGTTGTTGAGGTGGTTTGGTCATTTAGAGAGAATGGATCAAAGTAGAATGACATGGAAAGCATATAAATCTATAGGGGAAGGAAGGCGGGGTAGGGGTCGTCCTCGAAAGGGTTGGAGAGAGGGGGTAAAGGAGGTTTTGTGGGTAAGGGGCTTGGACTTCCAGCAAGCGTGCGTGAGCGTGTTAGATAGGAGTGAATGGAGACGAATGGTACTTGGGACCTGACGATCTGTTGGAGTGTGAGCAGGGTAATATTTAGTGAAGGGATTCAGGGAAACCGGTTATTTTCATATAGTCGGACTTGAGTCCTGGAAATGGGAAGTACAATGCCTGCACTTTAAAGGAGGGGTTTGGGATATTGGCAGTTTGGAGGGATATGTTGTGTATCTTTATATGTGTATGCTTCTAGACTGTTGTATTCTGAGCACCTCTGCAAAAACAGTGATAATGTGCGAGTGTGGTGAAAGTGTTGAATGATGATGAAAGTATTTTCTTTTTGGGGATTTTCTTTCTTTTTTGGGTCACCCTGCCTCGGTGGGAGACGGCCGACTTGTTGAAAAAAAAAAAAAAAAAAAAAAAAAAAAAAAAATATATATTATATATATATATATATATATATATATATGTATATATATATATATATATATATATATATATATATATATATATATATATATATATATATATATATATATATATGAACGGGGGTAAAGCAGCTGGTACTGATGGGATCATGACAGAAATGTTAAAAGCAGGGGGGGATATAGTGTTGGAGTGGTTGGTACTTTTGTTCAATAAATGTATGAAAGAGGGGAAGGTACCTAGGGATTGGCGGAGAGCATGTATAGTCCCTTTATATAAAGGGAAAGGGGACAAAAGAGACTGTAAAAATTATAGAGGAATAAGCTTACTGAGTATACCAGGAAAAGTGTACGGTAGGGTTATAATTGAAAGAATTAGAGGTAAGACAGAATGTAGGATTGCGGATGAGCAAGGAGGTTTCAGAGTGGGTAGGGGATGTGTAGATCAAGTGTTTACATTGAAGCATATATGTGAACAGTATTTAGATAAAGGTAGGGAAGTTTTTATTGCATTTATGGATTTAGAAAAGGCATATGATAGAGTGGATAGAGGAGCAATGTGGCAGATGTTGCAAGTATATGGAATAGGTGGTAAGTTATTAAATGCTGTAAAGAGTTTTTATGAAGATAGTGAGGCTCAGGTTAGGGTGTGTAGAAGAGAGGGAGACTATTTCCCGGTAAAAGTAGGTCTTAGACAGGGATGTGTAATGTCACCATGGTTGTTTAATATATTTATAGATGGGGTTGTTAAGGAAGTAAATGCTAGGGTGTTTGGGAGAGGGGTGGGATTAAATTATGGGGAATCAAATTCAAAATGGGAATTGACACAGTTACTTTTTGCTGATGATACTGTGCTTATGGGAGATTCTAAAGAAAAATTGCAAAGGTTAGTGGATGAGTTTGGGAATGTGTGTAAAGGTAGAAAGTTGAAAGTGAACATAGAAAAGAGTAAGGTGATGAGGGTGTCAAATGATTTAGATAAAGAAAAATTGGATATCAAATTGGGGAGGAGGAGTATGGAAGAAGTGAATGTTTTCAGATACTTGGGAGTTGACGTGTCGGCGGATGGATTTATGAAGGATGAGGTTAATCATAGAATTGATGAGGGAAAAAAGGTGAGTGGTGCGTTGAGGTATATGTGGAGTCAAAAAACGTTATCTATGGAGGCAAAGAAGGGAATGTATGAAAGTATAGTAGTACCAACACTCTTATATGGGTGTGAAGCTTGGGTGGTAAATGCAGCAGCGAGGAGACGGTTGGAGGCAGTGGAGATGTCCTGTTTAAGGGCAATGTGTGGTGTAAATATTATGCAGAAAATTCGGAGTGTGGAAATTAGGAGAAGGTGTGGAGTTAATAAAAGTATTAGTCAGAGGGTAGAAGAGGGGTTGTTGAGGTGGTTTGGTCATTTAGAGAGAATGGATCAAAGTAGAATGACATGGAAAGCATATAAATCTATAGGGGAAGGAAGGCGGGGTAGGGGTCGTCCTCGAAAGGGTTGGAGAGAGGGGGTAAAGGAGGTTTTGTGGGTAAGGGGCTTGGACTTCCAGCAAGCGTGCGTGAGCGTGTTAGATAGGAGTGAATGGAGACGAATGGTACTTGGGACCTGACGATCTGTTGGAGTGTGAGCAGGGTAATATTTAGTGAAGGGATTCAGGGAAACCGGTTATTTTCATATAGTCGGACTTGAGTCCTGGAAATGGGAAGTACAATGCCTGCACTTTAAAGGAGGGGTTTGGGATATTGGCAGTTTGGAGGGATATGTTGTGTATCTTTATATGTGTATGCTTCTAGACTGTTGTATTCTGAGCACCTCTGCAAAAACAGTGATAATGTGCGAGTGTGGTGAAAGTGTTGAATGATGATGAAAGTATTTTCTTTTTGGGGATTTTCTTTCTTTTTTGGGTCACCCTGCCTCGGTGGGAGACGGCCGACTTGTTGAAAAAAAAAAAAAAAAAAAAAAAAAATATATATATAGTAGGTTGGTAGACAGCAACCACCCAGGGAGGTACTACCGTCCTGCCAAGTGAGTGTAAAACGAAAGCCTGTAATTGTTTTACATGATGGTAGGATTGCTGGTGTCTTTTGTCTGTCTCATAAATATGCAAGATTACAGGTATGTCTTGCTACTTCTACTTACACTTAGGTCATACTACACATACATGTACACGTTTATTTATACACACTCATCTGAGTTTTCTTTGATTTTATCTTAATAGTTCTTGGTCTTATTACTTTTCCTTTTATATCCATGGGGAAGTGGAATAAGAATCTTTCCTCCGTAAGCCATGCGTGTTGTAAAAGTCAACTAAAATGCCGGGAACAATGGGCTAGTAACCCCTTTTCCTGTAAAGATTACTAAAAAGAATAAGAAGAAGAAAATTGTCAAAGTGGGAAGTCTGAATGTGCGTGGATGTTGTGCAAATGATAAGAAAGAGATGATTGTGGATGTTATGAATGAGAAGAAACTGGATGTCCTGGCTTTAAGTGAAACAAAGCTGAAGGGGGTGGGAGAGTTTCAATGGAGAGGAATAAATGGGATTAGGTCAGGGGTTTCAAATAGAGTTAGAGCTAAAGAAGGAGTAGCAATAATGTTGAAGGATAAGCTATGGCAGGAAAAGAGGGACTACAAATGTATAAATTCAAGGATTATGTGGAGTAAAATAAAGATTGGATGTGAAAAGTGGGTTATAGTAAGCGTGTATGCACCTGGAGAAGAGAGAAGTGTAGAGGAGAAAGAGAGATTCTGGGAAATGTTGAGTGAATGCGTGGGGAGTTTTGAATCAAGTGTGAGAGTAATGGTGGTTGGGGATTTCAATGCTAAAGTGGGTAAAAATGTTATGGAGGGAGTAGTAGGTAATTTTGGGGTGCCAGGGGTAAATGTAAATGGGGAGCCTTTAATTGAGCTATGTGTAGAAAGAAATTTGGTAATAAGTAATACATATTTTATGAAAAAGAGGATAAATAAATATACAAGGTATGATGTAGCACGTAATGAAAGTAGTTTGTTAGATTATGTATTGGTGGATAAAAGGTTGATGGGTAGGCTCCAGGATGTACATGTTTATAGAGGGGCAACTGATATATCGGATCATTATTTAGTTGTAGCTACAGTTAGAGTAAGAGGTAGATGGGAAAAGAGGAAGGTGGCAACAACAAGTAAGAGGGAGGTGAAAGTGTATAAACTAAAGGAGGAGGAAGTTCGGGCGAGATATAAGCGACTATTGGCAGAAAGGTGGGCTAGTGCAAAGATGAGTAGTGGGGGGGTTGAAGAGGGTTGGAATAGTTTTAAAAATGCAGTATTAGAATGTGGGGCAGAAGTTTGTGGTTATAGGAGGGTGGGGGCAGGAGGAAAGAGGAGTGATTGGTGGAATGATGAAGTAAAGGGTGTGATAAAAGAGAAAAAGGTAGCTTACGAGAGGTTTTTACAAAGCAGAAGTGTTATAAGAAGAGCAGAGTATATGGAGAGTAAAAGAAAGGTGAAGAGAGTGGTGAGAGAGTGCAAAAGGAGAGCAGATGAAAGAGTGGGAGAGGCACTGTCAAGAAATTTTAATGAAAATAAGAAAAAATTTTGGAGTGAGTTAAACAAGTTAAGAAAGCCTAGGGAAAGTATGGATTTGTCCGTTAAAAACAGAGTAGGGGAGTTAGTAGATGGGGAGAGGGAGGTATTAGGTAGATGGCGAGAATATTTTGAGGAACTTTTAAATGTTGAGGAAGAAAGGGAGGCGGTAATTTCATGCACTGGCCAGGGAGGTATACCATCTTTTAGGAGTGAGGAAGAGCAGAATGTAAGTGTGGTGGAGATACATGAGGCATTACATAGAATGAAAGGGGGTAAAGCAGCTGGAACTGATGGGATCATGACAGAAATGTTAAAAGCAGGGGGGGATATAGTGTTGGAGTGGTTGGTACTTTTGTTTAATAAATGTATGAAAGAGGGGAAGGTACCTAGGGATTGGCGGAGAGCGTGTATAGATCCTTTATATAAAGGGAAAGGGGACAAAAGAGATTGTAAAAATTATAGAGGAATAAGTTTACTGAGTATACCAGGAAAAGTATACGGTAGAGTTATAATTGAAAGAATTAGAGGTAAGACAGAATGTAGAATTGCGGATGAGCAAGGAGGCTTCAGAGTGGGTAGGGGATGTGTAGATCAAGTGTTTACATTGAAGCATATATGTGAACAGTATTTAGATAAAGGTAGGGAAGTTTTTATTGCATTTATGGATTTAGAAAAGGCATATGATAGAGTGGATAGAGGAGCAATGTGGCAGATGTTGCAAGTTTATGGAATAGGTGGTAAGTTACTAAATGCTGTAAAGAGCTTTTATGAGGATAGTGAGGCTCAGGTTAGGGTGTGTAGAAGAGAGGGAGACTACTTCCCGGTAAAAGTAGGTCTTAGACAGGGATGTGTAATGTCACCATGGTTGTTTAATATATTTATAGATGGGGTTGTAAAAGAAGTAAATGCTAGGGTGTTCGGGAGAGGGGTGGGATTAAATTATGGGGAATCAAATTCAGAATGGGAATTGACACAGTTACTTTTTGCTGATGATACTGTGCTTATGGGAGATTCTAAAGAAAAATTGCAAAGGTTAGTGGATGAGTTTGAGAATGTGTGTAAAGGTAGAAAGTTGAAAGTGAACATAGAAAAGAGTAAGGTGATGAGGGTATCAAATGATTTAGATAAAGAAAAATTGGATATCAAATTGGGGAGGAGGAGTATGGAAGAAGTGAATGTTTTCAGATACTTGGGAGTTGACGTGTCGGCGGATGGATTTATGAAGGATGAGGTTAATCATAGAATTGATGAGGGAAAAAAGGTGAGTGGTGCGTTGAGGTATATGTGGAGTCAAAAAACGTTATCTATGGAGACAAAGAAGGGAATGTATGAAAGTATAGTAGTACCAACACTCTTATATGGATGTGAAGCTTGGGTGGTAAATGCAGCAGCGAGGAGACAGTTGGAGGCAGTGGAGATGTCCTGTCTAAGGGCAATGTGTGGTGTAAATATTATGCAGAAAATTCGGAGTGTGGAAATTAGGAGAAGGTGTGGAGTTAATAAAAGCATTAGTCAGAGGGCAGAAGAGGGGTTGTTGAGGTGGTTTGGTCATTTAGAGAGAATGGATCGAAGTAGAATGACATGGAAAGCATATAAATCTATAGGGGAAGGAAAGAGGGGTAGGGGTCGTCCTCGAAAGGGTTGGAAAGAGGGGGTAAAGGAGGTTTTGTGGGCGAGGGGCTTGGACTTCCAGCAAGCGTGCATGAGCGTGTTAGATAGGAGTGAATGGAGACGAATGATACTTGGGACCTGACGATCTGTTGGAGTGTGAGCAGGGTAATATTTAGTGAAGGGATTCAGGGAAACCGGTTATTTTCTTATAGTCGGACTTGAGTCCTGGAAATGGGAAGTACAATGCCTGCACTTTAAAGGAGGGGTTTTGGGATATTGGCAGTTTGGAGGGATATGTTCTGTATCTTTATACGTATATGCTTCTAAACTGTTGTATTCTGAGCACCTCTGCAAAAGCAGTGATAATGTGTGAGTGTGGTGAGTGTTGAATGATGATGAAAGTATTTTCTTTTTGGGGATTTTCTTTCTTTTTTGGGTCACCCTGCCTCGGTGGGAGACGACCAACTTGTTGAAAAAAAAAAAAAAAAATTATATATATATATATATATATATATATATATATATATATATATATATATTTTATTTAAAACAATGCAAATACAAGGTGGTATAAATATATTGAAAGGTACACAGAACAGATTAATACACAAGAATCCAAAATGACCCTAAACACGTAATATCAACACCATACATTATAGTGGTATTACACTCTCACACATCATACATTACAGTGGTCTTACACTCTCACACGCAGGCCTGGTAGCTGAAGCTCTCGCTTCACACGGCGAGGGTCCGGGTTTGATTCCCAGCGAGGGTAGAAACATTGGACGTGTTTCCTTACACTGGTTGTCTATGTTCATCCATCAGTAAAATAGGTACCTGGGAGTTAGTTGACTGGCGTGGGTCGCATCCTGGGACAAAACTGACCTAATTTACGGGAAATGCTCAACATAACAAGGGTCTTTCTATATAGTAGTATGTCACTGATGTCAGCTATGGTCTGTATACCTTGTACATGTACTGGTAGAAGATTATTTATTTATGTATTAGGAATGTGAGGTAACCAGTCCCTCAGTCTGGAGTCGGTGTTGAGCCAGTCAAGAGTGACTGAACACATCAACTCCAGGCAGAGGGACTGATTACGTCAAACTCTTCATCTTCCACCTTTCTCTGTATTGGACTGAAGAAGCCAGTGTGGCAAAACATTTCCAGAATAAAGATACCCAAATGTTGCACAAGTGTCTCAGTGATCAACATTGTCGTAAACTTAAATCTTCAGAGTACTCTTGCCTTGATGTGCAGTTATACACAGCTGCAACACCTGGGTGTCGCCGTCCAGTGACTTTATCGGTTCGATACAGAGGTAATGTGAAGCCTTTGAAACTGAAGACAGTGGAAGATGAGGTAATCATTCCCTCTGTCTTGTAGAAATAAATACTGAAGAGGTGATGGGTCACCCTGGTCAGCACACTGTCGTGGGTTCAAGACCCATCCATCCGGTGATGACTAACACTCGTGACCTGACCTGACTTTTGCACCTAAAGTCAGTTCCTGACCAGCCGGGCTGTGACTCGTACATAGGTTTGCGTGAGGCCAACAGTAACAGCCTAGTTGATCAGACCCTGATTCACCACGAGACCTGGTCACAGAAAGGGCCGCGGGGCGTTGACCCCTGGAACTCTCTCCAGGTATACGGACCAGTGAGCTGTCCGTGTGTATTTACCTCTAGACACTTGGTAGGATTCATTGTGACAGAGTCTGGTTCATTTCTCAACATTCTAATACCGAGTACAGTGTTAATCTCAACAATTTTATCACTGATACTAGAAATACCAAGCTCCTTCCTCATATTAAGAACCTTTGTAGATCTGGGACACCCAAGAATAATTCTGAGAGCTTCATTTTGCATTAACTCCAAGGGTCGGAGAGAACTTTCCCTAGCTAATATCAACATGGGATCAGCATAATCAATTAAGGACCTAACATAGGTTATGTACATCATTCTCACGATTCTCACATTAGCACCATAGTTGGGGTTGTAGCCAGCAACATTAGCACCATAGTTGGGGTTGTAGCCAGCAACATTAGCACCATAGTTGGGGTTGTAGCCAGCAACATTAGCACCATAGTTGGGGTTGTAGCCAGCAACAGCTTTGAGAGCATTTAGCCTAGCTTTGCATTTCTTATTTAGTTGTGGTATAGTGGATTTGTTAAAGGGTACATCTACACCAAGATATCTGTAAGTTTTAACGTAGCTAATGTTTTCACCCTGCAAATAGATGGGTGGGGGATATCATTTGCTTGTTAATATCTTTGTTTTAGAGGAGGATATTATGAGGCCTAGTCGATTACAAATTGCTTGAACTTCAATAAGAATGGTGCTCATCTTCTTATGCCCTGTTGTGTATGGATCATGATATCATCAGTATAGCTTATAGCTATATGTTTAGGTGAGGCAGGTAGAGCATTAATCAGAATATTAAATAGCATGGGACTAAGAACTCCTCCCTGCGGTGTACCTAAAGACATTTCTTTAGATTCACTTCTAAAGCCTTGATAAAGGACAGAGGATACTCTATTTGACAGGTATCCTATTATCCAGCAGAGTAAGCTACCACCAATATTCATTTTGGCTAGTTCATTTAGTATAACGGTTCTGTTCACAATATCAAATGCAGACTTTAGATCAATAAAAGTGGTAAAACTAGTAGAGGTGTGTGCAGTGAGAAAGGTGGAAATACAGTTCTGCACACTTTTACCTTTCATGAACCCATAGAGGTAGGGGGAAAGTTGGTGTCTGATTCTGTAGTACAGTCTGTTAAGTATCATTCTTTCAAAGGTTTTACAAAGACAACTAGTTAAGGAGATCAGCCTAAATGTATCAGGCTGTTGGGGCTTAGGGATAGGCACAATGAGACTATTTTGGTCCAGGAAGCAGGAAGAACTCCCTCAATGCAACTGAGATTATACAGTGCCAACAAAGGGTTATCAGGCACGTGCCTTAGAGTTCTGAGAATATCATAGGTTATACCATCCCCTCCAGGAGCAATTGATCGACCTTTAGTTAATGCATTATCTAATTCATACTCACTGAAGAGGCAATCACTCTCATCAATATTTTGGCTGATAAAATTAATCTGTTTCAACATTTCTTCAGAAGTACTCTAATTTTTTTCTAATATGAGATGGAAGGTTTTCATGCCTGGATATATTGGATCGGTCATTTATGAGGTCATTTGCTTTTTCAAGAGGAAAGGAATGAGCAATATTGCCAGTCTTTTTCCTGGTTATTTTATTTATACCTTTCCAAGCCAAACTTAAAGGGGTGGACCTATTTAATCCACTAACAAATTGTTCCCATTCCTGTTGCCTAAGTTCTTGCTTTCTATTCCTTGCATTTGTTAGTGCAGCTTGGAATGTTCTGAGCAGGTCTGGGGTTCTACATTCACGGTATGCTTTGGAAGATGTGTTCATTTAATATCACATACCTGCAAGTCCCTCCCAAGAAGCACATTGCTAGTAATCCCTACCTTAAATCACTTGCTAAAGCAACTGCTCAAGAAGAAATTTCTTGCCTAGCTGGTAGTAATAAGTTATCACAAGTTATATACACTGATGGATCTAAACAGGAGTCTTCTGGCAGGTCTGCATCTGCTCTTGTTGCCACCTCCCTAGTTAAGAATGATAATAAATTTGTTGAGTTAGGCATAAGAATTAACAACTGGGCGTCTACACTGCAAACTGAATTGTTTGCAATCCTAATGGCGCTAAAGCTAACTTATGATACTGAGCTTGACTCTATCATCATTACTGATTCTATGTCATCATTGAAGGCTCTTGACTCGTATAATGACTCCAACAACATGCTCATTGGAGAAGCCAGGTACAGATACTCAAAAATCAGGGACAAAGGAATTAATGTACAATTGCTATGGATCCCATCACACATTGGATTACTCCTTCATGATAAAGTTGATATGTTAGCCAAGAAGAGTACCCAGAAGGAGAATGTAGAATATAACTTTGGTATATCTGTATCTAGCATTAGGAATAATATTAGGAGAGAAGTAAATAATGAATGTTTTTTTTACAGGAATGCAGTTAGAAGCCTGAGTAGATCTATAACCCACTATGATAACATGAACATAGATAAGTATGTTTATGGAGCAACGTGCAATGTGAACAGACTGACTGATGTTATAGTGGCCAGGCTTAGGCTTGGTTACAAGTACTGACTGATGTTGTAGTGGCCAGGCTTAGGCTTGGTTACAAGTACTGACTGATGTTGTAGTAGCCAGGCTTAAGCTTGGTTACACTATTATTATTATAATCAAAAAGAAGCGCTAAGCCACAAGGGCTATACAGCGCTGCAGGGTAGGGAAGGAAGCGAGGGTATTGGGCGGCAGAAGGGGGGAGGGATGATCAGTAGGTTACAGAAAACAGTGGGGCAGGGGATAGTACGGGGGTAGAGGGTAGCAAGAGATTGAGGTAGAAAGGGCTGAAGGCATCAGAGTTTGTGAAGTAAGTCAGTTGTTGTCAAAAGGTCAATGAGAGAGTCCGGATGAAAGGTGGGTCCATCAGCGAGAAGGGAAGGTAAAGAGAGAGCAGCGGAGCGAAGACGACGATGGAGGTAAATTCTGCGTGCTCGTTGATAAAGTGGGCAGTCCAACAGAATGTGGCTGACTGATAATGGAGCCAGACAATTCTCACAGAGAGGAGCAGGGCGCCTCTCCATGAGATATCCATGAGTAAGACGAGTATGGGCAATGCGAAGACGGGAGAGAGTAGTCTCCCAACCTCGACACTGGTGACAAGAAGACGGCCAGTAACCTATACTCGGTTTAATAGATTGAAGTTTGTTACCGGGCATAGCAGACCAACGTTGTTGCCAACGGGTGTGAAGGTGGGTAGCTATTGCCAAAATAGTCTGTAAATGGAATATCTCTATATGAAACTGGTAGGTCATGTACTGCTGACCGCGCAGCAGTGTCTGCCTGTTCATTGCCCTATACGTCAACATGACCAGGGACCCAACAAAAAACAACATCTTTATGCTTGGTAAAGATGCGGCGTAGCCAAAGTTGGATACGGAGGACTAAGGGGTGAGGTGTATCAAATTTCTGTATAGCCTGTAAAGCACTAAGGGAGTCTGAGACAACCACAAATGATGACACAGGCATAGATGCAATACGGATAAGTGCTGCAAGAATGGCATACAATTCAGCAGTAAAAATACCAGCCAAAGATAGTAAATGCCCTCGTACAACACTGTCCGGAAACACTGCTGCAAATCCTACGCCATCAGAAGACTTAGAGCCATCTGTGTACACTGCAATGGCATGAGAATGAGAGTGGAAGTGGTCAAGAAAAAGAGAGCGGGAAACGACCGTAGACAGTTGGGCTTTCAAGCAAGGGAGAGAGAAAGAACAGACTCGAACAGCTGGAACTTCCCAGGGGGGTAGGGAAAAGTGAGATGCTACATGAACATAGAAAGGTGGTAATTGAAGAGAAGACAAGAGCAGGCTTGGTTACAAGTAATGACTGATGCAGTGGCCAGACTTAGGCTTGGTTACAAGTACTGACTGATGTTGTGGTAGCCAGGCTTAAGCTTGGTTACAAGTACTGACTGATGTTGTAGTGGCCAGACTTGGCTTGGTTACAAGTACTGATTGATGTTGTGGTAGCCAGGCTTAAGCTTGGTTACAAGTACTGACTGATGTTGTAGTGGCCAGGCTTAGGCTTGGTTACAAGTACTTCTGGCAGTTTGGGAGACACACAGATGATCAAACTAAATGCAAATTATGTGGTCAGGCATATGGTCACTGTCTTGAACACTATGTGCTTAATTGTCCACTTATTGAGGAATACAGAGACAGTATAATAACCTATGTGACATGTCAAGATATCTTATTAATGAAAATAAGATACCAGATATACTAAGCAAATTTCCTAAATTTGCTTGTAACAGATAAGTGAACTATAGATATGTAGATATAAATCCATATGTATTCATGTTAACCCTTTTGGGGCCTAGTTCTTAGGCCTTTTGTGTATCCACATGCTCTCGCGCTACCGTCCACAGGATGGATATGGGGTGCACAATAAACTAACCACTTCGGTGGCAAAATCTAAATCTGTTCTCGTCTGAATATCGATTACAAATCTTGTCCAGTCTCTCCAAGACGCTTGTCAGGCCCGGTGGCCTGGTGGCTAAAGCTCACGCTTCACACACGGAGGGCCCGGGTTCGATTCCCGGCGGGTGGAAACATTTTGACTCCCGACCTAATTGTATTTATTTCTCCCCACTGAAACTCCCCTACCCTCTTTAGCTTTGTTTCACTTAAAGTCAGGATATCCAGCATCTTTTTAATCATAACATTGGTAATCATTTCTTTCTTAACATTTGCAATACATCCACACACATTCAAACATCCCAACTTTAAGGTTTTCTTATTATTTTTAATAATCTATATAGGAGAAGGGGTTGCTAGCCCATTGCTCCTGGAATTTTAGTTAGTTTTTAGGACACACATGGCTTACAGAGGAAAAATTCTTACTCCACTTCCCCCATGGAGATGAAAGGAAAATTCATAAGAAAAAGAACTATTAAGAAAATAGAAGAAAACTCAGATGGGTGTGTATACATATACGAGTACATGGATGTGACCTAAGTGTAAGTAGAAGCATCAAGCAGAAGCATGTTTATGAGACAAAAAAAAAAAAAACACCAGCAATCCTACCATTATGTACAATTACAGGTTTCCATTTCACACTCATTTGGCAGGCTGGTAGCACACACGTACACACACACAGGGGCACAAAGGAAGTTTCCCTGCTTATCAAAAACCAATGGAGTTTTGAGATGGGAGGACTAGGCAGAGAGGAAGCAAATGATTACATAATAGGAACACTTCAGACTGGGGGTCCAAATGTGATAATAACAGTGATGTACAACCCGCCACTGAACAGCAGGAGACCAAGAGAAGAGTACAATTAGAGCAACAGTGTGATGGACACACTAGCTGAGGTGGCCAGAAGGGACCACATAAGCAGGGCAAAATTACTCATCCTGAGGGATTTCAACCACAAGGAGACTGAAAATCTGGAGCCACATGGGAGACCAGAGACATGGACGGCTAAGATGCTGGAGGCAGTGCTGAAAAACTTCATGCGCCAACATATTAGGGACACAAGAGAGGGAGGAAAGGAGAGGATGACCACCTTGAACAGATCAGTCATAAGGGATTATTTTTTTTTTCTTATTAACACATCGGCTGAGTCCCACTAAGGCAGGGTGGCCTGAAAAAGAAAAACTTTCATCATTCACTCCATCACTGTCTTGCCAGAGGGATGCTTTACACTACAGTTTATAAAACTGCAACATTAACACCCCTCCTTCAGAGTGCAGACACTGTACTTCCCATCTCTAGGACTCAAGTCTGGCCTGCTGGTTTCCGTGAATCCTTTCATAAACGTTACTTTGCTCACACTCCAACAGCACGTCAAGTATTAAAAACCATTTGTCTCCATTCACTCTTATCAAATACACTCGCACATGCTTGCTGGAAGTCCAAGCCCCTCGCACACAAAACCTTTGCCCCTCCCTCCAACCTTTTCTAGGCTGACCCCTACCCCGCCTTCCTTCCACTACAGATTTATACACTCTCAAAGTGATTCCGTTTCATTCCATTCTCTCTACATGTCCGAACCACCTCAACCCTTCCTCAGCCCTCTGGACAACAGTTTTGGCAATCCCGCACCTCCACCTAACTTCCAAACTATGAATTCTCTGCATTATATTCACACCACACATTGCCCTCAGACATGACATCACTGCCTCCAGCCAAATGAAATGATGGAACACATAACCACAAAGTGCAGGGAGGAGAAGAGGGTCATACCAAGGGGCCAAGTGTGCTAGAGCATGGAAAAAGTATAGAAGGAAAACAGAAGTTGAGCAAAAAGCCAGAAACAAATGTGCATCAAAAGCCAAATCTGACCCAACACTTCTATACAGCCACATCAGGAGGAAAACAACAGCCAAGGACCATAATCAGGCTGAGAAAGGAAGGAGGGGAACTCACAGGTAGTGACCAAGAGGTATGTGAAGAGCTCAACACAGAAAGACTTCCAGAAAACTGAGGTGGTAGGGTGCACCAACAATTGCTGTACACACTGCACACAACCGAGGAGGTGAAGAAACTGCTAAGTGAACTAAATACCTTGAAGGCGTTGAGCTCAGATAACATCTCTCCTTGGGTCCTGAGATGCATTGTATGTGCAGCCAACATCAATCTTTAATAAATCTATCGAACAGGGCAAATGCTTGAGGTGTGGAAGACAGCAAACAGTCCCAATTTTTAAGAAAGGAGACAGACAGGCTGCATTAAACTACAGACCAGTGTTGCTGACATGTACAGTGTGTAAAATTATGGTGATTATCAGAAGAATGGTGGAGCACCTAGATAGAAACAGGCTTGTACATGACAACCAGCACGGCTTCTGGCAAGAAAAATCCTGGGTCACAAATCTACTGAAGTTCTACGACAAGATAACAGAAGTAAGAAAGAAGAGAGGGACACGGAGACTGCATCTTTTTGGACTGTAAGAAGGCTTACGACACAGTATCACACAAGAGACTGGTTGAAAAACTAGAGCATCAGCAGGAAAAGTAGGGAAAGTAATGCAATATATCAGGGAATACCTGACAAGGCGTCAGAGCGGGCACGTGTCGAGTGGGGTTCCACAAGGGTTAAGTCCTAGGTCTGGTGCTGTTTCTTGTACATATGCGAGTGATATGATGAAAGAGATAGATTCAGAGGTGTCCCTGTTTGCAGATGATGTGAAACTAATGACAACAATCAGGTAAGATTACAAGGGGATCTAGAAGGGCTGCAAGCCTGGTCCGACAAATGACTCCTGGAGGTTAACCCCAACAAGTGCAAAGTTATGAAGCTTGGGCGCGCTGTATAGCCCTTGTGGCTTAACGCTTCTTTTTTATTATAATAATATGAAGCTTGGGGAAGGACAAAGACTGCCGATAGAGTACGGCTTAGGAGGTCAAAGACTGAAACATTCACTCAAAGAAAAGGATCTTAGGGTGAACATCATACCGAGCACATTCTCCTGAGATGCACATCAATCAAATAACTACTGCAGCACATGGGCACTTGGCAAAGCTGAGAATAGCATTTCAACGTTTAAGGAGTCATTCACAACACTGTACACCGTGTATGTCAGGCCCATATTGGAATATACAGCACCAGTATGGAACCCACACCTGGTCAAACACATCAAGATAATGAGAAAGTGCAAAGCATTGCAACAAGATTAGTCCTGGAGCTGAGGCGTTTGTCCTACGAGAAGAGGTTAAGGGAATTCAATCTGACAACACTGGAGGATAGGCAGGAAAGGAAGACATGATAATGACATAAAATACTGAGAGGAATTGACAAGGTGGACAGGGACAGAATGCTTCAAAGATGTGACACAGGAACAAGAGGTCACAACTGGAAGTTGAAAACTCAGATGTTTGGGAACACTTCATCAGTCACAGAGCTGTCAGGAAGTAGAAGTCTGGAGAGTGATGTAGTGGAGACAGGATCCATACATAGCTTAAGATGAAGTATGATAAAGTTCATGGAGCAGGGAGAGAGCTGGACTGTCAATTTACGGACCACAGCTCAAGCCCCTTGTCCACCCTTCTGTTTATTCATTTCTTTATATGTTGAACATATCATAATTTTAAAAATAAAACAAAAAATACAGGAAAAGTATCGGTATCGGATGAAAATTGGGTATTGGTATAATCAAAAATTTTGGAATTGCCTTATCACTAGACAATAGCCATCCTAGATGGGGATGGGGAACGGGGGGGCCCACACAGTCATCCTGTGAGAATTTCAACCTCTGAGAGCCACCCATAATTATTATCCAAACAGGAACAAATTTTGTCACCATGATTTTATCATGAAGTGGAGCATTATTATTACATCCACAGAGGGAGTGCTAAACCTAGAGGGGTCATACAGCACCTGAGGCAATAGGAGTCATTCAGGTTCGGTCCAAGGAAGGACACACAGATCCAATTCCAGAGCAACATCAAGGATCCTCCTTGAGGAAATGAAGTGCAACAAATTCAGAGACTGGAAGAGTAGAAATTCTAAAACTGATTTTTATGTCCTTCAGACATAACTGCTATCTGTTGCACAGTGTAGAGGAAACAATGTAGGTAGGATGGTAATAATTTGAGCTGTTGCATCCTGTACTGTATCATGAACAAACATTGCTCTTTAGTTATGGATAATTATGAAAAACTTGGTAAAAGGCTAAAAGTGTATTTAGCATTCAAAAGAATATCTAAGAACAGTTATGCATAGTTTTCTTCCTCGGCTTAATAATGCAAAAGTTTATTCTGCACAAAGACGAAAACTACTTTGGATTAACCTTCGGTATACTGTAACTATCAAGACTAACAAGACTACCTGCAAAAGTCATCACAAACATTTCAATATTAAAATAAGAAATTAGCTAAACATAATATATGTAAAGTTTTAATACAGATCTACAAGTTCAAGGTAGTTATTGCTGTCTCGTAGTATAAGACAAAAATACAGTATTAAATCTTCCATCTACAAAGCTTGATCCTAAAAGTTATAAATGTAATTATAGAACTAAACATTTTTGTAATCTCTAGAATGTCTTATCTTCAATTTAAAAAAGCAGATAGTCTACCAGCCTAAATTAAACTCTCTATTACATGTTTGACAAATATCAATAAAATTAAGATGCCATGCCTGTACATTGAAAGTTATTTTTTTTGTTTTTACCGTGTTTTACATTTACTCATTCTTGAAAATTTATCACTGTCAAGGTGCTTATGAACTAAGCCAAAGTTAATGTGTTGAAGACACTGCATGCTCCAAAATCTTCTACCGTACAAGAGCCGCCATGTTATACAAACTTTCACAGCCTTGTCAAAGCTATCTCTCTAGACACCAGCACTGACTGACCCACACATAATAAATGCCTTTTGTCAATAATTTTTTTTTTTTTTTAGATACAACATAATTTAATGATCTACAAGTGGATGACAAGTTAAATGCATTTATTCCACCCAATTCAATTATCAATGGAATAAGTTATAAATACACAAAAGTACACGAGTCATGAATCAATATAGTGTGTATTGCAGCATATTCTAGTTCATGACATAGGAAGATTTAAAAACACTGCATGGTCCACACTCACTACTACAGTATGGACAATTATTTGTCCTTTAAGTCTCATGTAAGTCCCTAGTTCCTAGCTCCTAGTGCTAGCCTGACTATTACCTTCCTACTAGACTCCAACACCTGGTTCATAGTCCAAACCTTCTTCATCCATTACTTCATCTTCATCATCACCTCTGGTTAAGAGAAAAATACATTTCTTTAATAATTTATCTAGTGCTGGAAATTGAAAGTTGACAGAACAACAATATATTCAGTAAACAGACACAGATGCAACTAATGTGACGTTTTATTATGGCAATGCCTCACTCTCCAGGAGCTTTGTCAAGCTGTAACAGCTTGACAGAGCTCCTGGCGAGCAAAACGTTGCCACGATGTCACATTAGTTAGTGTTCATATACCTAACAATCTGTGGGTAATTCTACCATTATTACTAACAATATATTCCAATGAATTGCTGAAAAAACTCACAAATCATCTTTGGTGTTTAGAGCCATGTCATCTTCATCATCCATTTCCTCCTGATTGTTTTCACTTCCTACATTCTTCTTTTTATTCTCCTCATAATGCTCTTCATTATCTGCACTTCTCTCCAGGCTTTCTTCAATGTCTGCTGACGATGCACCCTCCTAAAAGAAGACAAATGTTATAGGAAACTCCTACATAAACACTGTAAAACACACAACTTGCCTTCTATCCCAATATATCTCAAAGAAACATTTACAGGAAATAATCTTTCTCATGCTACTGCTTGCTTGCTTTCCCCCCGTCCCTTCCTTTCCTCTTTTTCCTGAAGGAGTGCTGAAGGATGTGGATCTATCAGAGGTTGGAATGACCTGATACCAATTTTCTTGCAGGTACAGATACTTAATTTTAGGCCGATATCAATACCATTAAATTAGCAGATACTTGCTGATACTGGTTAAAATACCAATACCATTAATAATAATAATAATAGAACCAAACTAAGTGCTAAACCTAAAAGTCACCGATGCAAAAGTGTGAATGTAATGACATTCTGAGCAACGAGTTCTAACTCGGTTATCCCACCCATTTATATTTTTTTTACATCAGTCATATCCCACCAAAGGAAATACAACAATATCTTGCACAGTATGATTAATACATGCCAAAAATAGCATACGATGCAATACCATACTGATCAAAATATTATCATAATGTGTTTTAATATAATGCATTCCATCAACATTAAATACATTGGATTGCAAATATATTTAGCCATTTGCTTAGCATAAATGAATGCACATGAAACTCTTGCACACACTTGCAAATAAGGAAATTACAAAAGATAAAAACAAAAAATAGTAATAAAGATTTTTATTACAGTTGTAGATAAACAATGTGCCATACATACAGTAAAGAAAAAGGTAATTTTTATTTTGAAAAATAGTTGAATGTAGTTCACACAGTTATTTCTTTTTATCAGTATACATATTTTTATACATATCTTTATAGGTAGTAGGTTGGTAGACAGCAACCACCCAGGGAGGTACTACCGTCCTGCCAAGTGAGTGTAAAACGAAAGCCTGTAATTGTTTTACATGATGGTAGGATTGCTGGTGTCTTTTGTCTGTCTCATAAATATGCAAGATTACAGGTACGTCTTGCTACTTCTACTTACACTTAGGTCACACTACACATACACGTTTATTTATACACACTCATCTGAGTTTTCTTTGATTTTATCCTAGTTCTTGTTCTTATTACTTTTCCTTTTATATCCATGGGGAAGTGGAATAAGAATCTTTCCTCCGTAAGCCATGCTGTTGTAAAAGTCAACTAAAATGCTGGGAACAATGGGCTAGTAACCCCTTTTCCTGTAATAATTACTATAAAGAATAAGAAGAAAATTGTCAAAGTGGGAAGTCTGAATGTGCATGGAAGTTGTGCAAATGATAAGAAAGAGATGATTGTGGATGTTATGAATGAGAAGAAGTTGGATGTCCTGGCTTTAAGTGAAACAAAGCTGAAGGGGGTGGGAGAGTTTCAGTGGAGAGAAATAAATGGGATTAGGTCAGGGGTTTCAAATAGAGTTAGAGCTAAAGAAGGAGTAGAATAATGTTGAAGGATAAGCTATGGCAGGAAAAGAGGGACTATAAACGTATTAATTCAAGGATTATGCGGAGTAAAATAAAGGTTGGATGTGAGAAGTGGGTTATAGTAAGAGTATATGCACCTGGGGAAGAGAGAAGTATAGAGGAGAGAGAGATTTTGGGAAATGTTGAGTGAATGCGTGGGGAGTTTTGAACCAAGTGTGAGAGTACTTGTCGTTGGGAATTTTAACCCTTTGACTGTTTCGGTCGTATATATATGTCTTACGCACCACTGTTTCTGACATATTTATATGCATAAATTCTAGTGGCTTCAAATCAAGTGGGAGAAAGCTGGTAGGCCCACATGTGAGAGAATGGGTCTGTGTGGTCAGTGTGCACCACATAAAAAAAAATCCTGCAGCACCATTTTTTGTGATTAAAACGCCGACTTTGAGGTGTATTTTCATACAGTATTTATCGTTGTATTCTCGTTTTCATGGTCTCGGGTGATAAAATGGAAAACATATTACAGAAATAGAGATGATTTTGATTACTTTCACGATGAAAATGACCTTGAAATTGAGCTCAAAATAGCGGAAATGGTCAATTTTTATCAATGTTCAGGAGTAAGCAAATCACACCACACGTCCAATACACTTCAACTGGGGAGTCTAATATTCTTTCACTAGTGCACTGATATTATTTATACCATTTTTACAATAATGCAGTAGTCTGCATAACAGTAAATTTTGTATTTTTTTTTTTAATATAAAATCAAAATAGAAAGCAATAGTAATATAAGAGGGGCCTAGAGATGTGACTATGAACAGAGGATATGTTATTTTAGTGCCAAGAATGTCTACATTGTTTATTCTGGACCCTATTTTGTGTGAAATTGGCCAAATTGCCAATTTCTGACCACTTTATTGGGAAGTTCAAATCGGTAAATGGACAGTTTCTTGTACTCAACAGATAGAAAAAATGGAGTTCTAAAGAAATAGCCATGAGTCTGGTGAACTGGAACAACGGAATTGGCCAAAAACAGGGCTCAAAGTCAGTGAAATTGCCGATGCGCATATGTCGCCGAGACCGCTAACTTCATGGGAGCGTAATTCCGTGAGTTTTTGACCAAATTTCGTACTTTTGGTGTCATTACCATCAGGAAAAGATTCTCTATCATTTCATAAGAAAATATATTTTTTTTTTTCCAAAAATTTATCGACATAGAATGACAGTTTCAGAAAGGGGCCTGCGGCAGTCAAAGGGTTAATGCTAAAGTGGGTAAAAATCTTGTGGAGGGAGTAGTAGGTAAATTTGGGGTGCCAGGGGTAAATGAAAATGGGGAGCCTTTAACCCTTTGAGGGTTTCGGATGTACTAGTACGGCTTACGAGCAGGGGTTTTTGACGTACTAGTATGCATAAATTCTAGCGCTGTCAAATCTTGCGGGAAAAGGCTGGTAGGCCTAGATGTGAGAGCATGGGTCTGTGTGGTCGGTGTGCGTGGTAGAAAAAAAATCTGGAACCCAGTGGTGCATTGTGGGAATGCCATCTTAGTACACAATGTCCACCATGCTTCGTGGTAAGAAGTTCCTCACTCCTCAGCGAATTGGGACACTTTTGTTCCCCAGTGACAGTTCTAATACAGATGGAAGTGCCAGTGAAGATGGTTTCAAGGTTTTGGTGAGGTTTTGACCAAAACTAATGACCGTAATATCGGTAATAGTGAGGAAAACCCAGACGACCCTCAGCCTTCCACCTCTGGTGCTGGGCAGTCTTGTTCACGTTCAGTTGTACCAGAATCAAAGAGGAAACTCCTATTTTCCCAAATCCCAGACTCAGATGTGAGCATTTGTGATGATAGCGATAGTGATTATGAACTACAAGCTCTTGAAAACAGTTCCAGTAGTGACAGTGAAGTGGAATATTCCCCAGTGAAGCATCAGTATATACGATGATATATGCACTCTGGTAGTGTGCCATATGCTATTCCAAGGGGAAGGAGTACATCTCAGAGTACATCCCGTGGCTGTACAACAGGAACAGACAGTGAAAATGACGATGATAGTGTTGCAATTGGGATGGAAAATGTGCATGGTGGTGGTAGTGGTGGTGACGGCCGTGAGGCACCAGCAGTAGGCCATGCATGCTGCCACCCGCGCCGCTGCCTCAGCTGATCTACAACAAAGGCCACCATCCCCCACCCACCCACCCAC
The DNA here is from genome assembly GCF_038502225.1 of Cherax quadricarinatus. Lineage (NCBI taxonomy): Eukaryota > Metazoa > Arthropoda > Malacostraca > Decapoda > Parastacidae > Cherax > Cherax quadricarinatus. Next base: position 17,359,382 of record NC_091379.1, read on the forward strand.
CACACCAGCCTCCACAACCACAACCTCCACAACCACAACCACCTGTCATCGTCCAGTACCCACCAGCAGACCGCACCTGGGATTGGCAGGAAGCTGTCAATTTTGTTCCAAATGCCCACCAGTTTGATGACAGCCAAAGTGGAATACGGCCATCTTGTACACTTGGGAACAATGCCACTGAACTGGTATGTTTCGAGTTATTCTTTGACGAACCCCTGATGGAAAGTATTGTCATGGAAAGCAACACATACTACGAGTACACCATGGCAAACACAATACTTTCGCCAAAATCACGTCTACACCAGTGGAAGGAGGCAACTGTGGCTGAGATGTATCTTTTCTTTGCCACAATAATGCTTATGCCACATGTGTATAAGCACAAAGTGAAATCATACTGGTCAACAGACCGCCTGATTCCAACCCCAGGTTTCAGTGATATAATGCCAGTGAATCGATTTGTGCTAATGTTATGTATGCTTCACTTCTCAGACAAAACCAGGCATGACAGAAACGACAGGTTATGTAAGATTAGGAATGTGTTTGTGTATCTGAAAGTGAAATTCAATATGTATTTTTATCCCTTCAGGAAGCTTGTAATTGACGAGTCTTTGATTCTGTTCAAAGGAAGACTCTCTTTCAAGCAGTACATACAAAGCAAGAGGAAACGCTTTGGTATAACGTTGTTTGTGCTTTGTGATTGTTACAGTGGTCTGGTATTGGATATTATTGTGTACACTGGAAGTTATACATTGCAAAATACCAGGAAGTTATTGGACATCTCTGGTGATATGGTTAGAACAATGATAGAACCATACCTTGGTAAGGGGCATATATTATACAGTGGACCCCCGGTTAACGAACTTTTTTCATTCCAGTAGTATGTTCAGGTGCCAGTACTGACCGAATTTTTTCCCATAAGGAATATTGTGAAGTAGATTAGTCCATTTCAGACCCCCAAACATACAAGTACAAACGCACTTACATAAATACACTTACATAATTGGTCGCATTTGGAGGTGATCGTTAAGCGGGGGTCCACTGTATACTGATAACTGGTACACAAGCCCCTCACTCAGTGATTTTTTGCGAGTGAACATGACAGATGTGTGCCACAGTGCATGTAAATCGGAAACATATGCCCAGGTTTGACGCTGGCACTCGTAGAGGTGAGGTGCAGGCGTTTGCTGCCAATGACATCATGGCATGTCGGTGGCATGACAAACGAGATGTCACACTGCTGTCATCAGTTCACCCTAATGAAATGGCAGACACTGGCAGGCAGCATAGAGAGCAATGAACCCATTCTAAAACCTGCAGCTGTGATTGATTACACCTTCAATATGCATTCAGTGGACAAATGTGACATAACAGATCGGTTTGCCGATTGTGTTCGCAAGAGTTGTAAGTGGTACATAAAACTTTTTTTCCATCTTCTGGACATTTCCATGCTCAATGCTTATAATATGTATAAGATGAGGACCAGAAACAAACCACAATACGGCGAATTCTGTTAGTCTGTCATCAGACAAATAGTATTCAAGTACCAAGGAACAACACCTGCAATAGACTGCCCAGCAAATTATCAACAACTACCTTCTAGTCTGAAGCATGGTGATCACTTCCTAGTAAAACTGCCTGCTACTGCTTTCAAGAAAAAGGCTCAGAAGAGGTGTTACATCTGTGCACATACAAGGAAACGTCCACAACACCACCACTGTGCATGACACCATGTTTCAAAGACTTCCACAGGCTGCAGAACTTCTAGAAACATTCCCTGTGACTGTATATGTGTATATAAAATATAGAAAAATAGTAATAAACATTTCATATCGTTTGTGTAAATATTTTTTATAAACAAAACAATGATAACAGTCCAAACCATACCCCGGCCGGGATTGAACCTGCGGTCAGAGAGTCTCTGACCGCGGGTTCAATCCCGGCCGGGGTATGGTTTGTTTGTAATCGTGTCATTACGATTTCGTGAGTAATGATAACAGTGTTTACGCCCTTATTGTGTAGTACTGAAAAAGAAAAACCTTACAAAATACTGATCATATTGGTCTCACAGGCCATAAAAGTTACTTGGAAAAAGAAAAATTAAAAAATAATAGAAATTAGTACATAAAGTAAATAAAAGAATACCGGGAGACGGCAGTCGGCGATGTTGCCACATTGTCCCCCTTTTTCATCAACTTCACACCTCCATATCTTGGTAAGTATTGATGGTAAAAATTTTTTGTTTAGCCTGCAATATTTAAAAAAAAAAAAACTTTTTCCATAAGAAAAAAAAATTTTTTTTTTTTTAAATTTGGCCGACCCTGAGAACGAGTCTCTGAGAGGACCTGTCAACCCTCAAAGGGTTAATTGAGCTATGTGTAGAAAGAGATTTGGTAATAAGTAATACACATTTTATGAAAAAGAGGATAAATAAATATGCAAGGTATGATATAGCACGTAATGAAAGTAGTCTGTTAGATTGTGTATTGGTGGATAAAAGGTTGATGGGTAGGCTCCAGGATGTACATGTTTATGGAGGGGCAACTGATATATTGGATCATTATCTAGTTGTAGCTACAGTTAGAATAAGAGGTAGATGGGATAAGAGGAAAATGGCAACAACAAACAACAGGGAGGTGAGAGTGCATAAACTAAGGGCAGAGGAAGTTCAGGTGAAATATAAGCAACTATTAGCAGAAAGGTGGACTGGTGCAAGTATGAGTAGTGAGGGGGTTGAAGAGGGTTGGAATAGTTTTAAAAATGCAATATTAGAATGTGGGGCAGAAGTTTGTGGTTATAGAAGGGTGGGTGTAGGAGTAAAGAGGAGTGATTGGTGGAATGATGAAGTAAAGGGTGTGATAAAAGAGAAAAAGGTAGCTTATGAGAGGTATTTACAAAGCAAAAGTGTTATAAGAAGAGTAGAGTATATGGAGAGTAAAAGAAAGGTGAAGAGTGGTGAGAGAGTGCAAAAGGAGAGCAGATGATAAAGTGGGAGAGGCACTGCCAAGAAATTTTAATGAAAATAAGAAAAAACTCAGGAGTGAGTTAAACAAGTTAAGAAAGCCTAGGGAACGAATGGATTTGTCAGTTAAAAACAGAGTAGGGGAGTTAGTAGATGGGGTGATGGAGGTATTGGATAGATGGCAAGAATATTTTGAGGAACCTTTAACCCTTTGACTGTCGCAACCCCCAATCCTGAGGTGTCTCCTGGTGTCGCAAAATTTAAAAAAAAAAAAAAAATCTTATGAAATGATAGAGAATCTTTTCCCGATTGTAATGACACCAAAAAAATGAAATTTGATAGAAAACTAATGGAATTATGCTCTCGCGAAGTTAGCGACCTCGGCGCTGTTTACAAATCGGCAATTTCACCCATTTTGAGCCCTATTTTCGGCTAATTCCATTGTTCCAGTCGCCCAAACTCATAGCTATTTCTTTAGAACTCCATTTTTTCTATCGATTGAGTACAAGAAACTGCCCATTTACCGATTTCAACTACCTAATAATGTGGTCAGAAATTTGCAATTTGGCCAATTTCACGAAAACTAAAAAATATGACAATTTCAAAATAAGGTCCAGAATGAACAACGCAGACATTCCTGGCTCTAAAATAACATTTTCTTTGTTCATCAGTCATGTCTCCAGGCCCCTCTGATATTACTCTTGCTTTCTATTTTGAATTTTTATTCAAACAAAAAATAGAAGACTTACTATTATGCAGACTACTGCAATACTGTAATAATTGTATAAATAACATCAACCCATTCATGACTGCATATTAGAATGGCTAGCTGGACATTTATTGGACAATGGCATCATTTGTTTACTTTTGAACATTGGCAAAAATCAAACATTTCCCCTACTTTGAGCTCCATTTCTAGGTTCTTTTTATAGTAAAATCAATCAAAATCACCTCTATTTCTATAATATGTTTTCCATTCTATCAAATGAGACCAAGAAAACGAGAATACAACCATAAATACTATACGAAAATAGACCACAAATTCGGCATATTAATTAAAAAACAAAAAACCGGTCGGAGTTTTTTTTTCCTCATTATGCACTGCGCGCTCCAGGATTTTTTTTATATGGTGCACACTGACCACACAGACCCATTCTCTCACATGTGGGCCTACCAGCTTTCTCCTGCTTGATTTGAAGCCGCTAGAATTTATGTGTATATATACGTCAAACACGGTACCTCGTAAGACGTATATATACGGCCGCAACAGTCAAAGGGTTAAATGTCGACAAAGAAAGGGAGGCGGTAATTTCATGCACTGGCAAGGTAGGTATACCATCTTTTAGGAGTGAAGAAGAGCAGGATGTGAGTGTAGGGGAGGTGTGTGAACCATTACGTAGAATGAAAGGGGGTAAAGCAGCTGGAACTGACGGGATTATGACAGAAATGTTAAAAGCAGGGGGGGACAGTGTTGGAGTGGTTGGTATTTTTGTTTAAGAAATGTATGAAAGAGGGGAAGGTACCTAGGGATTGGCGGAGTGTGTGTATAGTCCCTTTATATAAAGGGAAGGGGGACAAAAGAGATTGTAAAAATTATAGAGGAATAAGTTTACTAAGTATACCAGGAAAAGTGTACGGTACGGTTATTATTGAAAGAATTAGAGGCAAGACATGATGTAGAATTGGGGATGAGCAAGGAGGTTTTAGAGTGGGTAGGGGATGTATAGATCAAGTGTTTACATTGAAGCATGTATGTGAACAGTATTTACAAAAAGGTAGGGAAGTTTTTATTGCATTTATGGATTTAGAGAAGGCATATGATAGAGTGGATAGGAGAGCAATGTGGCAGACGTTGCAAGTATATGGAATAGGTGGTAAGTTACTAAATGCTGTAAAGAGTTTTGATGAGGATAATGAGGCTCAGGTTAAGGTGTGTAGAAGAGAGGGAGACTACTTCCCGGTAAAAGTAGGTCTTAGACAGGGATGTGTAATGTCACCATGGTTGTTTAATATATTTATAGATAAAGTTGTAAAAGAAGTAAATGTTAGGG